>NW_027185754.1:3302764-3341592 GCF_028583685.1 Petaurus breviceps papuanus
AGAGAGAGAGAGAGAGAGAGAGAGAGAGAGAGAGAGAGAGAGAGAATGACAGAGAGAGAGAATGACAGAGAGAGAAGATGAGTATCAGGGGTTCAAGGTCATAGTACTTTAAAATGCAAAATGATCTCTTGTACACCCTTAGCTGTGGCATTTATTTGGTGCCAATTCCTGGCTAACTCCTACTCCTCTACCATTTTTCAAGCCTTCCTTTGAAGAAATCAGGGGCTATCAAAGACATCTTGAAGAATTTTTTTTTTTAATGTCTCCTTTATCCCTATAAAGTGGAGTTAAGCAGGTTAATCATCTACTCCTCAGACTCATTACCAGCACAAAGTTCTGGCTTGGCTAAATTTCCTCTCTTTAGTAATTTAACAAACATACATCACCAGGGGGTGCTGATAAAGATCTAAAGATTAAGCATTGTCACTCAAATGATAATTAAAAGGAATATTTTAAATACATTGTAAATATACACAAGCCATCATAAAGCCATCAGAACTGCCAGAGCTCGCCACCTCCAGAGTATATAGATTAGCAGGAGAGATATATTGATGTGAAGTCCTGTGTGACTTGGAAAATTGTCATTAACAGTTCTAGGTCTGCACTCCTCCCATCTACCTTTTGCAAGATGGGGTGGGGGTAGGGGTGGGACTGGGGTGGGGAAGGGAAGAATTGCCTCAGAGAAGTTATTGGCAAGGCATTTCATATGCAAATAGATTTATCTTCTTTTTCATTCAAGTCTAAGGTTCTCTACCCACACATAGCTCCAACTCCAGTAAATAACAGGAATGCTAGGTTTGTTTTTAGTTTTTTTTTCATTTTCTAGAATATAATTTCATCTACTTGAAAGAGTTTAGTCAAGCAGACATTATTTAATTCCTTCTAAAAATTCATTTATATCTCCTGTCATAAAAAGACATATGAGCCCATGTATATTCTAAGCATGCAGTAACATCACCTTGCATATAAAGAAAAGCTTGTCATCGCAATCTTATTAGGGTGTCATGCATTGTTAAACTGGTAAAATATTTCTGTATATTCCAATTAGTGCAACCATTTACTGGCAGAGCAGTTACAGAGAGAGCTTCTCTCTTCAAAAAATCCTTTCCATTGGGAACTCCTTCTTTGTTTGACAATTCAGGGAATGTTATTTGGAGATTTTAATTGCTTAGTTGATCTGTGGCTGGATCTCAATAATCAAAACAATAACATTGTTGGTGTTTGGTGGTTTGTTTGGTTTTTTTTGACAATTGTAATAAAATGCTGATAGTGTCTGGGGAGAGTTAACTTTGTTGGACTGACACCATCAGATTTTTTCATATATCTTTTTTTTTATCACAGGTAAGTTAACCAATTATTTTAAAAGAAGAGTATGTTAATAAACTTGCAAAAGAATAAGCCAGTAATCAAACCATAGTTTAATACGGACATAAACAATCACCACCACAAAGATTCATTCTGTATAACATTGTTCTCCATATTTTCTGATATCTAGACTTAAGGATAAGGTAGTGACTTCTACACTGGCCCCTCCTGTTTATGATAAGAGTTGAAGGAATCTTCACTGGGGACATTTGATTAAATGTAGGGGAAGGTATATTAGAGGCTTATAAAGGAAGTTAGGGTGGGCAGACCCCGGTCTGAGAAATGATAAGAAAAATTGTCTTTTGGGTCCTTTTTGGGCCCTAACTCACTGAATGGGATACAGGACACCCAACACCATAACATTTGGTGCCAAGGTAAAGTTGAGCATCTGGCTAGGCATAATTTCATAATGCCCTACAGCTGAAATAGGAACTTAACAGAGAATCTGCTCTGGATTTTAATTCTAAACTGCCTCAACTGGTGAAGTTATTTTAAATACAAATGTCAAAAAGGAGAGCATTTTCTCTGCACACAGAGGAATTTCTGAGACTTCCTCTCTCAGTGACAACAAAAGAGCCATTGGCATTTACTCAGGGACCACACACATTTTGTACAGACTCCTGGAAATCTCAGGCAAGGACTCTTATGTGAAAATGAAGACTATTATATCCTTTCTTTTGTGGAATATTTCAATCAAGAATGTAGAAAGCCTTATGATTTTCCACTCTGATAGTGAAAATTAATCTGGTTTGCCAGTCCAATGTCTGAACATTGTGGAGTAGAGGGGAGGGGGACTGGATGGAGGAGAATAGGAGTATTTCTCCGACCTCAACCTAACTCTACTTCTTATCATTATTGTTTCCAATTCCTTCTCCTTTCCTTAATTCCATCTGGTAAAGATGGTACACCCATCATGGAGGAAGGCATCAACTGCTGTCTGCTCCTGTGGGGACCAATAGGGCAAAGAAAGAAGCTACTTCTTCACAAACACATCACTGAATACTAATCTCTACAAGTAAACCTTGTGGAGAAGGGGCTCATCACCTCTGCTACCACCTCCAATAGAGTCAAGTTAGCTTGGCTGGAGCAGCAAGGAGTCGTAGGGGACAGATGGGGGATAGCACATACCAGGAATGTCAAACTAACATCACCACTTTGATCACTACCTCCTCTCAGACCCAGGTGGAGATAGCCTGGGATCCTATGCCCAAGAGCTCTGGGGAAATTACCACCTTCTAATGTCCCACTCTGACTGACCATTGGCTTACTATTCCAGGAGGTGCAGTAAAGCCTCCTCCTGCTACCCAATTTCCTCAGAAGCCAGGGCTGCTAAAGTAACCAGAACTACCTAGAAAAGAAAGTTCTCATCACCAAAGTCTTTAGCACCATCAGGTGGTTCAATATCAGAGACAAATATGGTTCTATCAATGGAATTTTCACTAAAGAAGATGCATTACTATCTGCTTTGCCATTGTACCCTAACAAGCATTGGGTCTATCCATCTAATTTGAAGCTAATTTCACACCCATATACCCACTCCACTCCCAGTCTACATAAATACACACACATATTCTTGTGTTTGTGTGTATATGTCTATATATGAAGTTAGCTATAAGTCATATATATGTGTAATTTCCCATCATTAGCTACAAATTATATATGTGTATATATATACATATGGCATATACGTATTTAACTACAAATCATATAAAAGTATGTGTATAATTTCTCATCATTAGCTACAAATTGTGTGTGTGTGTGTGTGTGTGTCATTTCCCATCATTAGAATATGAGTTCCTTCAGAGTCAGGATTCTTTCATTTTTCTGTTTGTATCCTCAATGCTTTGCAAATAGTTAAGTGTTTACTTAATATGTGCTTTTTCATTTATTCAGTTCCTTCAAACTTCTACCCAACTAAAAAAAAAAAAACGCATCCAGAAAAGAGCTTGCTGCAGGTTAGCATTGAGGAACATCAGTCTTCCTCCAGTTTCACAGATCTCGATTTAAAAGTCCATTCAGTCCACGGGTACTTCAGTTTAAATGTAGAGATTTTAGAACTCTCTGCTATGATATGCACTGAAGAAAGGCAGGATGGTTCTACCTCTACAAAATGAATCAGATACAATGACATCAAAACGTGAAAACAGTGCCCTGGTGGTGTGGTTGAAAAAGTGGCTGAAGAAGAAATGATGAGCAAGTGGACTTCAGAAAAACCTGGAAAGACTTACATGAACTGATGCTGAGTGAAGTAAGCAGAACCAGGAGGACATTGTACATAGTAACAACAACATTGTGCGATAACCAACTTAGATAGACTTAACTCTTTCCAGCAACACAAGGATCTAAGACAAGTTCAAAAGACCCATGATGGAACATGCTATCCATATTCAGAGAAAGAACTACAGAGTGCAAATGCAGATCAAAGCATACTATTTTCTTTCTTTTGTTTTTGTTTCTTCTTTCTCGTGCCCCTTTGGTTCTAATTCTTCTTCACAATATGACTAATGTGTAAATATGTTTAATATAAGTGTACATGTACAGCCTATATCAGGCTGCATACCATCTTGGGGAGGGGGGAGTGGAGGGAAGAGAGAAAATTTAGAACTCAAAATCTTATAGAACTGAATGTTGAAAACTAAAAACAAACAGATAAATAATTAAAAAAAAAAGATGGGAAAAGAAAAGTGGTTGAAAATGCAGGATACATTCTGGACATCAGGAAAACGAAAAAGGCCCCACATCACATGGGCCTCATGGGCTTGTTTCTATGTGAGAGCTCTAAGTTTCCACATCTGAAGGCAAAGTATGATTGTCCTCTCAAGATTGCCAATGGCCTCTAACTTCACAATGAAAAGCTACTGCTGTGTGGTTGACTAGAAGGTGATTTTTAAGCCTGGCCACCCCCCTAGCTGGAGAAAACTGATTCCCCCCGACGTACAAGGAGCGGAAGCTAATGGCAGCCCTGGGCACTGGATGCTGCTTATAGTCGACATCCATGGGTAGTGACAGACAGATGAAACTGTTGCCTTCCACTAAGAGCAAATACATGATCTACTGCAGTTAGTCAATAGGATAATGGAATGAATCAATAGAAAAGATTTTTAGGAGGTCTTAATTAAAGAAACACTTGCAGATACAAATGATGTCTTCAATCTATTGATAGTGCCAAGGTGAAGGGTTAAACACAAACAAAACCATCAACTTTATTTTGCCGGCATGCCTCCTACTCAAAAGCAACCAAGCAGTCTCATGGCCCTAGAGTATGCCCATTAATCAGTCCCCTGTCAATTCCACCACTGCACTCTATGGGAAAATTAGTCTATAATCAAAAAATTTTAATTACTGAACAGCAGGTCAAAATGCAGTGATGAAAAATAGACACATGTCTGAATCTAGTCTTCATTTCCCAAAGTAGGGGCAGCATTCCACCCCCACCCCCCAATGCAAATTGCTCAGAGTCCCTTTTCCAACTGTGAAGTGCAGAATTAGAATAATTAAAGAACACCTAAATTGATGGATCCCATTAATGCAAGGGAATTCTCTAGTGGGCCTTCTGCACAAACATGTTAAGTCAATATTTTTGATTCCCTTGACAGTCTTGCACTAGGTACTGGTTTAAAGAGACATCAATCTGTGATGTCAGCATTTATCTAATGAACCTTCAAAAATCAATGGCTAAGATGGCCTGTTACATGTGTGTACCCAATTTGTTCATCTTCCCAGTATTACCAGCTAAAACTAAAGTATCATAATACCAGGAAACAGGGACCCAAGTGGTCAAGACTGACTTTTAGCCTGGCATCTAAGATGCTAACAGAATAGGGAGAGATAGAAAAAGTAAGCAATTCCGACTCAGAGAACTTCTCAAGTGGAACAGCAACAAAGAAATAAGAATGAGATGTGCCTCTCTAAATATTTTAAAGTTCCTTCTGCCTACAGATTTGTGTACCCCAGGGTGATTCATTTCTTAAAATAATAGTTCTTTCTCCACCTGCAGCAGATTTACTAGATGCCCCCAAATCTCTCTTTAATGTTGATTCTTCCATCAGTGTTTCTAGACTCTGGACTGTTGTTTGACAGGTACCCTGGTCACCTGACAGCCATCACCATTTTCTGCTTTGGGGGTTATGCAGCTGAGATTTCCATTTAACTTCACTCAATGGAGTTGGGGTGGTGTTTAGTTCTTCCCTTGTTAGTGTTTATGCTCAGTTCATCCCACTCTTCTGTTAACAGGGCTCCTTGACAATGATGTCTTGACACTCTCAGGCAGAGGGAGAAGGGGCTAAGTTTGTTTCACTTCTCTCTGCTCTTTAATAAATTGGCCTCTACAAGCTGCCATGAGGCAGTGCATAACCAGGGGTGACAGGTATGCCATTCATAATGCTGGAATCTAGCCTGCCTTATAATCTCTTCTTTATTCACAGCAGCTCTTTCTCTCTCAACCGATGAGAGCTGGTCCTGAGAGCAGCATGGAATTGTTAGGCAGTGCTCCGGCAATTTTAAGATGTGTTGTGTGGAGGTAGATTAGCTGTTGCAAGATTCTTGTCCATCTCCCTTGAATAAGAGCTTTCAACGGCTCCTATTGCCAGTCTGAGTCCAATTAAACTACAATGAAAGATACCATGATTTCATTTGCTCCGATTGTCATATTTCAGAAGTTCAGTAGCCTGCAAAATGTTCACTGTCTCTCATTAAGCCAGTTCTGGTAACTGTGTAAAGTCTTTCTAATTTAGCTGCATCTTCTGCACTGTCTTTCAGCCCAGAAGATGGCCACCTGCAGTGAAGAATTCAGCATCAGCTACAGAATCACAAACTATTACTGACCCTTAGAACTGCAAGCTTTTGGATTTAGAACTCCAGCTCTAAATCTTTGACCAAGTCAGTGTACTCAAAGGATCCTACTTGGAGTTTTCTATTGTGAGGGTGGGTAGGAATCATATAATCCCAGAATCCCAGTGTTGGAAGAGACCCCAGAGGTCATCTAGCCCAACTAGGACCTGTATAGGAAACTTCTTTACAAGGCATCATCTAGCCTTCAGTAGGAGACCTTTAGTGAGAGGGAGCCAACGACCTCCAAAGGCAACACATTCTACTTTGGGGTGGCTCTAGCATTACATTAAAGGACGATGGGGCCTAGGTGGCTACTGTATATACCTTGCTTGAGTAAACTCTATACAGCCTTACTTAAGGGCAGGATCTAGAATGGAGAATCAACAAATTTCAACCCTGGTTATCCAATCATTTTTACAGACCACATTTCTTTCTCTAAGCTTGCCCATTAAAATCTCCATGTGCCTCTGCTATCTTCTTTTTTAAACTAGAAAGCATCATGAGTTTTCCTCTGGCTTCTAATTCAATGTATGGTAAGATGTTTTTTGGGGGGACCTTTGTGAAGGTTATTTTCCCTAAATTTAGTATTCTCACTTCCCTCACTCTAGGACTCCGTGAACCACATATAGAGACTGGCCCAAATTCCTTGGTTTGGGATGGCTATAATCACAGGAAATGGTGTTGGAAGGACCTAACAAAACCATCTTGTGAAATACATTATTGTAGAAGCAAGGAAACTGAGGTCTAGAGAGTTTCAATGACTTGCCCAAGGTCACACAGTCCATTCTGAAAGTCACTGGCCACAAAATCACCAAGTATCTTAAAAATAACTTGTCATGTTAAGTAACTCTACAGCAGCAAAATGCAGAACTTTTCAAGGGAAAGGTCTGTGGGTCTGACCCTTGCTGAATTAAAAACAGGGAGTCTGTGGGGCCCAGGGTGGGTGGGGGTGTGTGCTAAACCTGAAGTCCCTGAAGTTTAAAAGATAGTCAAAGTTTCTATGGCAAGTTCTGAGGCCATTTGCTCAAGTATCTTGGAACATGCTCTAAAAAACATTACACTAGGAACCCAACATTATGCCAAGGAGATCAGTTTAATTACATGCACTGAAAAAAATCTAGATCAAAAAGGCATCCATTATCTTGGGCAATTTTTAAGGAAATATATATGGCTGATATTCCTTCTCTGCTCTGAAGGTGGAAATGATACTTTTGCCTGCAGCAATCATTAGTTTACAGTACTGCTGTGGCCACTGCTTGACTGGTCCTGGGAAGGGTGTGATGAATACAATCTGAAATCAATAACAGGGAACAGTTACTGCATCTCAATATTATTTGGTGAAATGGGCTACTGGTAGAAAAGTGGGAAAAGAGAGATCTGTCAATAGCTATAACGGAGCACTCTTACGGCTGTGCACAAAGGGAGGTCAAATAAGTATCAGCCGACCAATCCCCATTGTAAGTAGTAAAAATGATAAAATCAATATTATTAAATAAAAAGTTAGCACTGCTATCGAACTCTCTTATGATCCTGGCAGATCGAGGTTGAAAATGAAAGAGGCTATTTTCTAATCCCTTCAGGGGCAAATGTTTTCAGTGGCAGCCAGGTGCAAACCGTGGGCACACCTGGGTATTTCCACATATAAAATGGGCAACAGTGAGTAGCCAACCTCTTGAACAATATGTCCATGTGCCTGTTAATTTTCAGAAAAATAGGCTCTGCTCCCACTTATAAGTGGGTGAGTATAATCCCCGGGGATTCATTAAAACAACCTTGTTTCTGTTCTTTTTCCTTTGTAGCAGTGACTGGACTGGTCCAGGACTTCCCAAGGAACCTGTGCTTCAATGGGGGGGGAGGGGGGGCGGGGGGCGGGACCCACGAGGGAGAAATCCCATTCACTATCCACGCAAATCACAAGTTAGGGAAATTCACCACCAAAAATAACAGGGAGGTGTGGAGGGGAAAAGGACACATGTATTTATGGAGGAAGGGACTGGACTGGCCCGGCTGTCAGCCCAAAGGATTGTCGGGAATCACCTCTAAAACCCGAGACCCTGAGATGTAACCTGGGCTGCCAGGACGTTGTAGTTAATTGTGAAAGCTGAAGGCAGAGCATAGCTGTGTATGGGAAAGATAAATTTAGAATAAAAATATTCTGGTCTTGACAAAAATTCCTACGAAAGCAGCAAGCCCCAGTTATAGCTGAAGGAAGGGGTGGGGGGGGAGGCAAAATGTGTAAAACTGAGTGACAGCCCATCAGTGAGACTGCATTTGCAGTTCTGACCCGCATTTAAACACAGAGCTGTTTAGCCTTTTGAACACCTAAAGTTGGCTCCCTTGTTTGCATTTCATAGAAACTACTATTGAAAGTAAACAAGAACCTTTGGTGAATTATTTAGCATACAAATAAACCAGCAAAGAAGGCTAAGTAGGCCAATATGAACTAACTGGATTGAAATATTCATCTGTAAATAACTCTTCAATCTGGTGCTTTCACGTACAAATACTACATGGAACATTAGACACAACTAGCTTCTAGGGATATTTAGGCTCACTAGAGAGCAATTTTTATGTCTACTGGCATCTGTGGGTAGTGATATGGACTGACTGTTAATATAACCAACATAAAATTTATGTGAACACTCACTGCAATAGCAACACACTGTCAGACAGCTGGTGGCTGATGCGGAGCACATGCGGATTTTATATGCGCCGCGTAAACTAACCTTTGCAATAAAGATTTAGCAGGTTTATTAGTTTAGGAAATCACTATAATTAAGGATAATTCATAATGGCCGCTTATCCACTCTACAGCAATAGCTAGCTTGATTTAGGCTCCATTTCTTTGAGTCATAAATAAGTGTGCAGCTATCTTCTGCACAGATGTGGTATTCAACCTGTTCACGTTGGATGGTTTTTGCTTGTGTTTTAATCAAAAGAATTAGTAGATAAGACTGTGAAAGTTGGGGGCTTTAAAATAAATTAGCATGAAATGTCCATGTGAAGTTTAAAAAAAAAACCCATTCTTTAAAAAAAACAAACCAAAAAACAACAACTTCTTTCAGAAGGAAAAAAGAAAACAATTAAAAATACTCTTTTGCAATATACTAAAGGAACTTTCAATTACAAACCCAGGGAGAGAGAAAGTAGCAGAGCAATAACATTAATGAAGGCAAAAGAAATATGACTACGACCTCTACATAGTATTTCCATTTAACTGTGCATGTAATTAAAGCTTGACCTTTGCAAATGCAGCCCATGATGATGTTCCGTTGCTCCCCTCCATCATCCAAGGACTCCCTGTAAAAGGATGCTATTTCTATGCTTTAACTCCCTTGCCTACCACTGGCCTACAAAAATGACTTTCTTATTTATTCAATATCCCTACTGATAGGGACACATCTGCGGACCCTCTCAGTGTCTCCTCAATTCAATCCAATAAACATTTATGGAGTAGCTATTCTCTGTGCAATAATTGCAGGCCAGACCATACAACTGTGACATTGCTCCTGCCCTCACAGAGCTTACAGGACTTCAGAGCTATCCTCTGGGTTCCATAGGAGCAGATGTGTGGTATGATGCAAAGAACAGCAGTCAAGGGACCTGGTTTCTAGCTCCAGCTCTCCTATCTATGTGACCTTGGGCAGGTCACTTAACTCTACATCCCTTAGTTTCCTCATCTTTAGGAGGAAAGGAATTGGATTAGGTGATACCAGAGGTCCCTTCCATCTTAGACATCATAAAAGTCATCAGTGATAGCATGGTAGAGTGGAAAGAATATTGGGTTTGGAGTCAAAACCTGGGTGTGAATCACAGTTCTCTTTGTGAATCACAGCTTCCTGTGTGACAGGCAACTTCATCTTCAAAGGACTAGGAGACTTTTTAGGTTCCTTCCAAATCTATATCTATATGATCCTGTTAGTTTATGAATTTTTGCTTATGTTCTTGTAAATTCCCAAGCTATGTCAGAAACAAGTAGCTTAAGGGGTCTCCCTTTAAACTAGGGGTTACTTACCATTTTTGTGTCACAGAACGCTTTGGAAGCCTGGTGGTACCTATGTATACCTTTTCAGAATAATATTTTTAAATTTAAATTCAATCATTTAAATACATAATTTTAAAATACATAAATACCGAAAATTATGAATGAAACAAATTAGTGAAATAAAGATGTCATTTTTTTCCCCCATCCAAGGTCACATACCTCCTGAAATTCATCCACAGACCACAGATTAAGAAACCCTATCTTCAACCATCCCTCTCATCACCAACAAAGAACATCTGGATACTTCTAATGGGTAAGGTCTTACACTTAGGTACTCATCCTCCCCTACCCAGAGCCAGTCAAGACTTCTTACTCCCTGAGACAATGTCACTGCTGGATTAGAGAGAAAACATCCCCTTATGCCTGATTCTGCTTGTGCTAATGATATAAGCATTGCCCCACAACCACCACATCTTTCCCTATTTCTCCCCAAAGGTGGTTTGGGCAAGGGTTCCAGCTGGGCAAAACCTCCACAAAGCCCTATAACTAGGAGAAATATGATAAAGGGCAGAGAAAGAGAGTTTCTAGACCCTGAGGACTTCACTATCACTAGGCTATCTAAGTTACAGATAGGAAAGAGACATCACCACAAAGCAGGCTGGGCAAATCTCCACTGGGCTGCCTCCAGGATCTTCAGATTAGTTACTGCTTCTTGCTGTGGTATAATGAAAATAAGTGCCTTCCTATACTCTGGGATATTTCCACCTGATGAAAATGGGAAAAGTCAATGGCCTCTGGAGACACCCAAAGTTCACTTGGATGTCTCACTCTCTGTTTCTCTTGAAGTGAGTTTTAGAGTTTTAAACAACATGAGTTGGGCTTAAAATAACAACAACAAAAAATCCTTACATTTCTGTGGTCCTTTTAAAAATCCTGATGTCGGTACTTTAAGCATTACAATAGTAACAAGTGAGGAGACTGAGGCTCAGAGCCCTGAGGTGCTTTACCCAGGGTGAAACTATTTTTTAGTAAGAGTTTGTGCCAGGACCCTGCATATTTTGCTGCATAACCTCTCTGACATGTTGTTGTACACCCATTTCAGTTGTGTCTGACTCTTCATGATCCCATTTGGGGTTTTCTTGGCAAAGATACTGGAGTGATTTGCCATTTCCTTCTCCAGCTCATTTTATAGATGACGAAACTGAGGCAAACGGGGTTAAGTGACTTGCCCAGGGTCACACAGTTAGTAAATTTCTGAGGCCAGATTTGAACTCACAAAGATGAGTCCTCCTGACTCCAGGTCTGGTGCTCTGCACCACCTAGCTGTCCACCTATGGTAAGTTACACTTTTATGAAACAATTTTGAGGCAGTTTATTAGACAATGGGGCAGTAATTATGGTCTGAAGCACATCAAGTGAGAAACCATAGAGAGTCATTCTTGCCCATCTCCTCCCCTCAGATTAGAGGGTAGAGCAAAAAACTCCTCCCAAAGTCTCTATTTAAGGAGAGCCCAGAGGCCCAGAAAACTCTTCATTTCCCATCAGTTGAACTCTTTGAATTCAACTTCATCAACATCACCACGGCCCCCTCTGTTTCCAGCTTTTTGTGCATTGCCTTCCCCGTTAGACTGTAAGCTTCTTGAGGGCAGAGACTGACTTTCTCTTTCTTATTCTCACCCACAGCACTTAGTACAGTACTGCATATAGTAGGCGCTGAATAAATGTTTATTTAATTGAATCCAACCTCAGCTACTACCTGCATCAATAGGGGGGGCTTGGACCATTCAGGGACTGACCTAACTTTTGTGTCATTAGTCTTTTTGGTAAATGCCTAAAACAAAATGCATAGGATCACACAGAAAACCAGTAATATACATCTAGAAGAATATAAAAAAGAAAGAAAGAAAAGGTCCCAAATCTTGGGTTAAGAACCTTTGGCTGATGATCCATAGATTTCTTTCAGGATCTCAATCTTGCTATTTTGTGATATCTCCCCACCAGTTTGTTTATTCACTTGGAATATTATTCGATTGGAATATTCACAGAGCGAGTCCCTGAAAATCAACTGGGGTACCCACAAAGGTGGAGATGAATATGGGAGGGGGGCAGAGGTCACCAGTCTGCTTTTTATAGCCAGCTCAACCCAAAGTCCTGAGAAGAAACAGTGGACCTCAGTCTCCTAGTTAATCAAAATGGCAGAGGACCTTCCCCTCTTGTCTCCTGAGCTCTGGTTATCAGAAGTGCTCACTTGTAACCCTTTCATAGCATATGGCCTGCCCTTTTTATTCATGTGCAGCCCTATTTAATCAGGTGTGCACTAGGAGATTTATATCTTATTACAAAAGAGATCTTGGCAAAATAAAATACTCTGGTTGTAAAATAATGCTGGATCCCAGATTGAGGGAGCAAGTGGGGTCAGGCATTGACCCGGCCCTTTCCCATTTAAGCATTCAGCCTGAAAGTATTAACCCAGAATGAGGAACATATTTATCAGGAACATTTTTTGTTTTTTTAAAAATAGGGTTTCCTTTAGGAGTCAAAGTTCACAGAAACATTTACCATTCTGGTGCACAAATTGACATCTTTAATAAAGCTTCTGGAAATTCAGAATTTAAATCATAGTTGGAATGGTAGGGTCAAAATATGTCAACCTGAGAACCAGATTCTTTGGGGCTTTTTAAATGTTTTCATCACAACGGAGAAGCTTGAAAACACCCTCAGTCAATTATAAAATAAAGGAGCTTGAGGGCAGCAAATAGCCCCCAGGGTTTCTAAGGAGATACTTAGTCGGAAGGGCTTGCTGGGAGAGTAGAGAATAAATGTTTAAATAGACAGCACTCAAGAAGCTTCCTTTAAACACACAGACAAGAATGCTGAAGAAACCTGGGCTCACAGAAGGGCTATGTTTATCCCTAGACCTAAGTAGGCTAGAGTAATAAGGCAGAGGTAGAGGAGGCTTCTCTAGTGGATAAAGGTGGCTAAAAGTAAAGGAAAAGGGCAGAAAGGTAAAAGTCAGGAAATGGGACTAGTTCAGTTGAAAAGGCAAAGTTATTGCCGGATTGTGATTCTTAAATTTGGAATCATTTTTAATAGCCTTTTATAAAACAGCTTTTTTTAATAGAGATCAAGGACCCCCAGATGAGCTTCCTTCTATTGTGGTACAGTGGGCTCCTGTTACTCTAATAAATCCTGATAGATGCTCTGAGTAATCAACTCTTAAGTGCTAGTCTTTCCTCACACCCTACTTCATACATGCCCCTTCGCAAACTGCAAACAGCTCAGGACTCAACCTTGCCCAAACCTTTGGACACCCTCTCCCCAACCCTCCACCCCCATTTTTTTAATGCTACCTCGAAGGTCAAAGAACCATTCCTTTCCATGGAACAGAAATAAACACTAAGCTACTCTACAAAATTGTCAGGCTTCTGCCCAGATGCCCTGCAGTAGTAAGCCAGTGAGTTCCTTCTCATCATTGCTGTTTATTTTTCATCTCAAATCTATTTCCTAACTTTTCTGGAAGATTATAGGGTATGGCCGGGCATTCATGACTCCAAGGAGAATTAAAAAGAAGAAAGCAGATGGAGGGCAACAGTAACAGTCACTTCCATGACTGGAAGGTCCTGATGCCATTCAAGTCCCAGGCACTGAAGGGAAGCAGGGTCCTTAGGTTGTGAAAACCTAGCCCTCAGAATCTCTCTCACTGAAGAGAAACAGATTCCCCACCGGCAATAATAAACCTTTTCAGCACAAAAGATAAATACAAGGCCTCCCACTTCCGCCTGTCCTTTGCTGGGTACCACAGACACCAGGGGCTCAGCAGACATAGTTTGCTAACCATCATAACTTGTATTCTTTTGATTTGCAGATGGGGACCTCTATTGGTATGAACAACTCCCAGCAAAAAAGGGAACCTATGCACAGCACTCCTAACTAAACATCCCCAGGGCTCCTGACTTAAAACACACTACCGCAAAGTACCAGTGCCACCATCAGCACCACCAAAGAGAACAGGAAAACTGGTGAAGCCACTGCCCACCCCCACCTACCTCAAAGCACAAACCACTGTCAGGAAAGTCCTAACCTTTCCCAAAGAAAAACTCTGGAGTTAACCTCCTCCCATTCCTGCCTGGGACATTTGTATGTGTGTATGCAGTCTGTGAGTGTGTGAGTGTGTGTGTGTGTGTGTGTGTGTGTGCGCGTGTTGACTCCATCCTTCTGTGTCACCAGAGCTGCATTCCATCTTTGCACTGACAGATCTCTGTGTTGGGCAGCATTTCCAATCCTTCATGACTATCTATTTGTCACTGCAGGTGAGTGGTAGCACTCGGGCTGATCCCTAGCCACTTTCACAGTTACTTATCTGTCTTTATGGATTCATCCTGTGTGTCAAGCCGGCGCATAACAGCATTACTGTCAGGGTGACAAAATTGTCCCCAGAGTGCCACAAATGATTCTCTATCCTTGTGGCTGCTCACAGGTGGAGACACAGGGACCCGGCCTTTCCTCACTCATCTTGCTCCAGCCCTATCCAAGTCCAGTGCTCCTTGCTGCGGGTACAGATATCTAATGATTGGTTCAGATGAGAACAGCTTTCTATCCATCTGAAAAATTAAAAAGGAAAAAGGGGATAGGGCAAGACTGAACTCAAGGGTTTCCTCTGAGGCAGTCAGCCTAGCTCCTGTCCCCTGCTCTTATTAGGAAGCATTGGGGTGTTCAGATACCGTATCAGGGAGGAAATGTGACCATGGGATTTCTTCCCCCTAACCCCACCAGCAGTTAGGGAGGTGCTAACGGTCCGTAAGCTACACCAGTCTGGAGATCTGGATGGGAAAGGTATACTGTCATTCAAATGTTGTCATGTTATCACAGGTCAAGAAATATTATTACTACAACTAAGAATAAATAAAAATTTGCAGAGCACTTTGTATTGGCAAAGAGATAATACCATCATTTTTATAAGTCGATCATTTAAAAAATATTATGTTCTATTTTTTTAAATTTTTAATTGAAGGCTTGTTCTTTTTCTTCCAGGAACTCTCTAAAAATATAATTGTGAAGGAGATGTGATAGTTGTGACTATCTTATAAGGCAGGAGGAGGAGACTGTAGTTATTTGGGTATGTATTTTTTTTAATCCTGCAATATCACTTCAAAAATTTAATGCATCAAATGGAAACCCTTAATATCTACTATTATTAGGAACTTGCTGGAGGATGAATGATTATTATCTCAACCATGTCCTTATCACTTCATTGGATCACAAAAATGGTTATCTAAAGCCCAAGGGTTTTGGTGATCCCTCTAAAATCAAGCTTGAATACAGCCTGAAGAACCCCAGTATTCACAATGGGGCTTCAATAAGTGCCAGAAAACAAGAGCTAATGAACTACCTGACTCCCCAGGTAGGGGGAGATGATGCAATAAAGTGGCAAGGTTTTTGATTTCTCTTGGAAAGGTCAGCCACCCATAATATGGGTGTGTGCACACATGGGCACATGCACACATTCACCCACTCCCCTGAGCATGGCTTTGTTCTTACCCTGATGAGCACTCACTGTCTGAGGTTTTTTAAATAGGTTCAATCTGATTTCTGACACTGGAAAAACAAACCTAAAAGCAATTTAGAAAACACCTGCCCGTGAAGTCAGATGGCAAAATATCTAAAGCTTCTCTTGGAATCTGTGACCTCAGAGGCTGACATGGTTTGATGGGAAATTTAATGTAATAGGCTGAGAAAGCCAAGAGGCCTGTTGTCAGCAATGAAGTCTGAAAGTTAGCAGAATTAATAACACTGTACAATGGAAGTGCCCTCAAGGGACAAGGCTGCAGAACCAGGGCAGTGGGGAAAAATGACTTTTGAAGTCATTTCACTATGACATTCTGTCATCACTGCTAAACGGAAATAAAAAATCATCGGAATCACTGCATGTTTCTTTGTGTGTCCTTCCCTTATCTAATATAAAGTAATAACACTGACGTTTCCCACCCCACCCAGACTGGGAATGGACCCTCCAGGGATTCAGAGAGCTCCATTGTGCATCAGTAAATGCAATGAGAATAAATGCAAGTGGGAGTCTGTTTAGGAGAGAGTGATGCCCGGGTCTGCCGTCCATCGAAAGCCAATAAATCTCAATGCTTCAACAAGAGATGAAAATGGTTATCTCATCATTGCAGTGCCAGGGTGAAATTTTCTCTGAGCCAGAGTATTTTTATAGATGATTTATGTCTAGGAAGGATAGTTATTTAGCAAAATGGCAGATAATGATAAATAGAAAGTAAATATGAATACCAGCAAGGGAGTGGTGCTTAGCTGTAGCAATCGAACAAACAAAATACTTCCATAAAGTACATGCCACAGATAATTGCCATTACACTAAAACCAGCATTCCTCTATCAGTCAGAGTAGAAATACAAATGAGCCAGTCTGACTTTGTAGGTGACTATTTTCTGTGATTCTAAAATTTGCACCTGGGGATTCTGCTAGTTTTCACTGAAGGCATAGTTGTGTTTAGGGAAGATCTATCTTGAGAGACATTTGTTTTTCCTTTTAATTTTAGCCACTCTCTTTTTATAGGCTGCATCATTTAGTTGTATCTACTGGGCTATCTAAAGAGCTGAAAGTGCAAAATGGTTAAGTTTGGAGTCAACTCATAGGGAGGGGGGAGGAGGCCAAAAATTAACCCAAGTGAATTTGCTGACCACTTACTCCACCAATATTGTCTTTCATTCTCTTTGTGAGATGGCCACATTGTTAAGTGAGAAGAGGGGTAGGGAACAAAAGAAATTATTCATGGAGTTTGCAATGGAAGGGAAGTCTAGTTTAAAAATAAACAGAACTGAGTTTTTGGAGGCTTTGAATAAAAGATAAGACGACTGCACAGAGAATGTGTCAAAATGGAATGGGAAAAAAAAAAAAAAGAGTTATTTATTTATTTATTTTTATGCTGAGCCTCTATACAAGGGGAAAAAAATCTAATTATAGTTTTAAATGTCCAAAATGCCATGTCCACCAAAAGCCCGATGCTCATTAGTACTAGTAATTAACTTTACAACTGTCAACACAAACAGCACACAGGCTGACAGATAGATAGTAGCTCTGAGGGTGCTAATAAATCCGGAAATAACAACTTGACACGCAGATGCACAAAAGGATGCAGGTGATAAAGAAATGTTGACATCAAATCTAATTATCTTCCAAACGGCCAACTACAGCACAAGCCACAGTAATGCACTGTTATTGCTGGTGACGAGCCCCACTGGAATGGCTCTTAACCATTGCATACAACTGAGCTTTTATAGCCTCTTGTCATATCTAGTGAGGACAATATCAAAAAGGAAATTATGAGTGCCGTGACCCCTCCAAGTCAAAAATCCAGTGATGAATCTAGGCTCAGCAAGGCGCAGCAGATCACCCCCTCACGAGCTCTAAAGCTGGGATGATATATGACATTTTTATCAGGCACTTTCTCAGGAATGTCACCAAGAGGGAAAATAAAGGCCCTGCAAAAAGAAGACTAGGTGAATTATGCAACTGTAATTGCCGATCATAACCTGATATGAGTCGAAATTGCTCTGTTTTCATATTGAGATAGCATAAAATTGTCGGGAAATGCAATGGCTCCTTAATGTGGGCTAGATGAGTCTAATATTCTGATCATTTTTCACTCGGCTGCAAGGTAAATCGTGCTTCTTTAACACAACCACCGTGGCCCAGGGCAATCTAGGGGCCCAATTTTACACTTGAATTGAGCAAATATGTGTAAACTACGATTTTTCATATTTTCTGCATGCATAAGAAGATGAAACATCTTTATCATCTGTATTGTCTGGCTGAGCTTATACAAAATATTAGTTTATCTCTCCTTCTTTGGTTCATTCCATAAGCGAGACACATAGATCTGAAGGACAGGCAATATTCCATACACAAAACAAGTCCATCTTTTATGCAGTCTCATTTCACAAGTTCTCCTATTTAAAACAACAACAACAACATTCCCACACATACACAAAGGCAGCAACATCACATATGGAAGGACTGTAATAAAAGAGAGAAAAAAGAAACAAACCCCTTGCCACCCTAGTCTTCCCTTCATGCACACTATATATGTGCCTTATTAGGGTGAGGGAGATCCAAGAAATCTTCTGTGTCTCACCTTGCTCATCTCCTTTTCACCATTCAAATCAGGTTATGAATGGATAAGAACAGTGGCGACAGTCTATCCTGTTATAACACAGGCTATGGCAAAAGAAAACGAATATGCTCGCTTTACATGGGCATTGATTTTCCTCCTCCTTGGAGACGTCTGCAAACATGGCAGCCAGATGGGAGATCTGTCATGGCTCTGTCGTAACTAGTTCCATTTCTCCTCTTTTTTAGACTACTCAGGAGTGCATGCTCCAGGTGAACATGGCAGTGTTATACTGGGGCAGAGAAGAGGTTTTTTTTTTTTTCCCCCTCTTTAATCTTCATCAGGATATCCTTCTCTCCACTTACATTAAGAATTCTCTCTTCTCATACTGGGATACAATGAGTTAAGTATTGTTCAATCATTTACATATAATATCCATTACTGCAAGAGGTTTCTGTCTAAGGCTATTCCCTAGAAGGAAGCAAATTGCAGGAAGGCATTATACTTACTTCATTTTCCCCTATCAGTTTTACATGAACAGTAGTTAGAAAAAAAATGCATTTTATTTAATCTCACAGATGGGAAAATAAGACAAGAATCAAAGACAGATTTTAATAGACTAGGTCTCTAATAGGCCACACCATACTCAAGTTCCTAACTGGCCAGAACCTGTGACAAAAGGAAACATAGCAAAGGTAGAAAGGCCATTGAAATGGAATAATTCATTAGTTAGATCTGGTCATCACTTGGACTATTTTATCTATATCTATATCTCCAATTATGTAATTACCTATCAAACTGGTTTCATTTGACACTGATAAGTGAATCTGAAGGCCCTTCCCAGGCAATGAAGATCTGGAGTCCCATCAAAGAAGTGGCTATCAGCATCACTGCACAGGCCTCAAGGCCAGAAGGGGATGAACCTCACAATTCCACAATATTAATTTCATATTTAGTATCATCAACTTTCTGATAGGAAAAAAAATAACTCATGAGTAGAACCAGAAAGTGGGTTTTTCAAGGTAATTCCAACAAATGATATAACAAAAAAGGCAAGCCTCCAACCCCTTATACATGCTGATTTAACACAATTGTTACATTACTTAAAAAAACAAAGTTTAAGAAAATGCAAAACAGAAAGACTGTGGGTTTAAACGAAGCTTTTGTAAATCAAAGAATCTGCTTCTTTCTTGGGGAATATTTATTGAATTGCACACACTTGGTGTTATTAAGAATTCTGATCAGAGGTAAACATGCAAAACACACAGTCAAAGGGATTAAGACTCTTTGTTAGTGTTTATGTTATCTGTTTTTAATTCCTATATATCCCATTTTTATCTCCACATTTCAACACTAATTGCAAAACAGCCTTCACTAGCAGTAATGAGCCCCTAGACCTTTCCAGACCCCCAGACATAGCTTGTTACTGCAGATAAGGCAACCTTTAACAAAGTGAGCATATCTGGATCAAGGTCTTTAACTTTTTCTCTCCTTCCTTTTACTTACCTGGCTTTTGGAAGGCTAAAACACCTCACTAATTCATGTAGTTCATGGTGATACCCAAATCTACAGAGAGAATCCTAGTTTAGCTGGTTTCAGAGTCTTTGTAAGAAAATGAGCATTCTGCTATTGCTTCAGATATCTGCTAAGGCTTTACAAGCCACTTCACCGAATCAAAGAGCCTGAGAATGAAATTCAGCACCAAAGCAATAATAACACATAAGGAAGATTTGCCCAATGGAAATCTGGAAATGGGCCACCAGGTACTACTGGGCCATTATTATTGGCATAAAATGCTTGGAATAGTTAGTTCTTTCTAAATAAGTCAGAATAACAAGTTGATTATTTAACTCTTACTTTCCACATATTTTCCAGGCTGCCCATTTGGTAAACAGCATCTGCCAAATCCTAATTGCACCAAAACCATAGGAAATTCCCAGGGATAAAGAAAGAAGACTCATATTATTTAGGATGTTCACCTGAATCATACTCTTACTCTGCTTGGTAAAAGAGAATCTGGGGTATATCTTTTCTCCCCTTTGACCATATTTCTCCATCTGGACATTTCCATGACTAAAAAAAGATAAACTTTTTATTTAACCTTTCCTTTCATCACCGAGTCACTCACACCAAAATGATGCTTATTTCATCTTCCTGCCTCTTCTTGTATGCCCCTTAGTGAGACTCCATACAGTGACTGTTGCTAAGCAACTATATATCACAGCAGCAAGTCACCAATTGCTAACTGTCCCCCAGCACTTCAGCTTTACAAACCTGGGCCACCCAGGACAACAATGGATAGCTGAGAAGCCCAAAATGGTACTCAGTGATTTGGTAGCTCAGTGCTGGTGTTGGAAACAGAGATGTTAATAACATAATGAGGACTTACCACCACCACAGCAGCTACAAGGACTTGCAGTCTGATAGCCACCAAATAGAGGAGCTACAGACTCATCAGCTTGGCAGAAGTCTCACCAGTGTATTCTTGTTCCTGTTCTGTAAACAGATTTGGGGTTTGGTCGGAAACATCTGCATATGTGCACCGATGAAAATGTAAATGCTCACAGTTCACAGACACTCACCTTCCTTCTCACTGACATCAATGTATTTCTGGTACTTCAAGTTGATGTGAGATCTATTAGTAATCAAATTTCAGCCTGAATTTTATGGTTAGTGTAACAGAGTTAATTTCTCTAATGCTAGCAATTCATAGAGAGGGTCTCTTGTGGCAGCACAAACCTGGGATTCACAGCAGCTGTCAGAGAAGACTCTGAGGAATTCCTTATTAGCCGGGATGCAACCAGGCAGAAAACTCATTACACAGTGCTAAATATACTTAATCACATCTATTAGAGAAAAATGAACTTGATAATTACAACAAATAACTAAACTGCAGAAAGTGTTCAAGGAAAAACCCACCATAGGATCTAAGCACACAAGGAATCTGGGCTGAGCAGACGTCAGGGCATGGAAGGGGAGTGAGGATCGAGTTGCTTTGTATGAAGGAGAAAATGTCTCAAGGCACATGGCAGCGATTTAAGTTGCCTGCACAAATGAAAAATTTACATTTCAAAAGAGGCCTTGTTTATTCGGTATACTTAAAATTTTAATTAGAAAATTCCTCAGTGTATAAATGCTTTGTTTTTAAACTGGGTTCTTGGGGTGAACCAGAGGAGGGAGAACTCCTATGGTAAACGTTCAGTTCAACAAAAGTAGTTACCATAATGGATCAGTAACATATTTTGCTTCTCAAGAGCCTAGAAAAAGCAGAGAATCATAGCTGTCTCTTTCTCCAGCACAGAAGGAGCCCAGAATGAATGTCACCTATGAATTCCTCTAGTAACTAACCTCACTTGAGAAAGGACTAGTTACTCCCTGGACTTGACACAGGATGTTGCGGCAAGAGGGGTTTCTGACTTGAAACCAAGACCATCAAATGGATTTCAGGCTGAACCACAGCAGGTTGTTAATTCCAGATATAACTCCAGGGTAAGAACTAAATGGATTATAACTCAAAAGATTGTGTGACAGTTCAGGGTACTACTGGGGGGGGGGTGGAGAAGGGGAGAACACAAGAGAAAAGGAGAACAGGTGCTACTCAATCCATTTTATAGATGGGAAGATACACCAAGGTCACATAGTAAGCCAGGCGAGAAGGTCAAAAGAACTTCAGATCTGGACTTTGGCTTTTTTTATCTTCCACTTAGATCATGGTAAAAAAAGGAGGAAGCTTTCAGAGTAAAGGGTGAGAATATTTCACCTCAAACAAAAATTCTCTGCTATTATCTTCTAACATTATTGATGGTGGCAGGAGGAGACCATAAACATCAAAGTGTATAAGAGAAATGAAAAATCAGGATCATACAAATTCCCAACATCCATATCAACAAACAAGTAGGGAGGTATCTTTATTATTAGTCCTATTTTATAAGAGAAGAAAATGGAGGTAAAAAAGGCGGCTAGTGATTCTTCACAACCTGAATGAAACTACAAATTAAGGCAAAGCTAGTTGTCCCTGGGGTCAAGGACTACCACTACCTCTTCTATTTACCTATAGGCTCTGCTGTTGTACCTCATCACTCACCAAACAACCCTGTTGGCTTGGGGGGGGGGGTGATCCTGTAAGTGAAAAGGAATGGTGATACTCAGGAGGGTTAGGACCTCTGGTAGGATGTCTCTTGGGAGGAAAGAGCTAAGCCAGACGACCACTGGCTGGTTGTTCAGCACCCCTGCCTTCTGCAGACCAGATGCCCTGGGAACAGAGATTTCAGATCCTGGGCCACAGCAATGAGGATCATGGTACCCTGACTCTTTTATGGCTGGGTACAGAGATCAGAGAACTTGGGAGTATCAGCCAAAACAAGCCATCCAGCTGCACTGCGTTTCATCACATATCAATTTTTACAGAAAAGAAAACCATACAAATTTAATCAGCTCTTCATATGGAAATATTTAACTTTTTTCCCCAGAGTTGTTTGATATTATTGTTTTAAAAGGCAGGGTTTAACCCCCCCCCCAAAAAAAAAAAAAGACCAAGAAGATGTGTGATAGTGGTGGATGCAGAAAAGAATCCAATCCTGGCAAGAATGCAAGTCTCATTTCCAGTAGACTCAGCCATAAATGTGCTGGCGTCTCTGTCAATTGACTGGCTCAATGAAGAACATATTACATGCTCATAACCATAGGGTATGGGACGAGAATGATCTGTCTTGCACACCCCCTCACCCATGTTTAAGGAGGGTTGCTATTATCAGTGAGAATAATATGATCCCAGTAAAGCTCCTGTTCCCTAGAAGCCAAGTGAGCACTTACTTCTGGCATCTTAAGTTCTGGGCTTTCCTATTGGCTCACTTGAGTTTTTGAGATATTATCAAATGGCTCCACTCTAGCACTTTTAATCATTTGGAAATCTACAATGCAGGGGAGATGGAGAACTTGCTTACACATACGCCACCTATTAAAGGGCTGCATGTTCTCTCGGTAGTCATAAAACGTAAAACACCTCTTAAAAGAGAATTCCTTTGTTTCCCAGCCAAGAGCCTACAAGACGACAGTATGTATGCCTTTTAAATAAATAAAAATGATTTGTATTAAATAAAATGAAATACTGTATGTATGGTGTGATTTAATAATGAGACACATCAAAGCAAGGGCTGTTTGTAAGATCAGAAGTGGTGAAGCAAAATCTTTCCAACAATCCAAGAAATGGCCCACAACAGAGTAAAGTAGAGAGGGAGAGTGGAAATACATCAAGACCTATGGGGTCATTACAAAGTGTCTTCTGGTGGAGATATAAAATCTGAGTCCTGGTCACCTGTGGCATTTAAAGATACAAGAATAATTCTCTGGAGGACAGCCATCCATGTTCTAGCCTAAGTCGACCAACCTACCCTATCCTATTCAAAGGTAACTATCCTTGGCAACCACCATGCTCCTCATGGGATCATGGATCTAGAACTTAAAGGGACCTCTCAGAGGCCATCCAATTCAATACTCTTGTTATATATTTGATGAGAAAGAAGCCCTGGGAAATTAAGTGACTAGGCTAAGGTCATTCATAATAAGTGTCAGAAACAGGATCTGAACCTCAGTATTCTGGCTCCAGAGCCCTTTCCACTGTACCTACAAACTCTCACATCAACTCCTGTCCCAAGATACTTTACACAGCAATGTATTACAACAGCTATGAATGCTCTTTGGATATCATTTCCCCTTGATTTTTAGTATCTGATGAAGAAATGAAGGAAGGTTACCAATATATGTAGTTTCTCTACAGAGGATTTATGCAGACATGCATAAGAATCTTACAAGGTGAGAGACAGGGTTACGATATACCAGAAAGCATGAGAACATGGAACTATTAAAGTTTCCCAAACACATAGGGATGCAGGGAAATATAATTTTCTCCACCTATGAGATTCATTCATGGCAGTCAACAGATTATTCTGATGCAAATATTTTCATTTTACTTTGTACATATTGATTAGCAACTGAGAGACCTAGAGGGAAGTCTTTTCAGAACACAAAGTGAGAACACTTTTATGTGAAAGATATTGACAATAATTATCTTTTAGGAAGGAAAAAAGAAATCCTATGCAATCATAGACTTGAGGATGTCTACTAAAGGAAAAATGTTTTTAAGGGTATGTATGAATTGGAAATTACCATGAGATAAGCTTGTCAATGCTTTTCTGAAGTTCGTGACACTTCATGTTGACTGTTATTTTTACTTATTTTTTTTGCTATTTGTACCAACATTAAATCAGAAAGTTTAGAGTTTTGTCAATTAAATGTTTTTGCTAGGAAAAGCAAAGTAGAAAGCTTAAAGAAAAAGAAAAAACTTGATCCGGGTATGTACACAACTCCATTGTGGTTTCAGGCTGCATTCATGCCAACTGTATAGTAAGAAGAGAAATTCCACTGTAGTAACAGTAATAAAATCTTCTTTAAAAGCATGGATACCATGCAGGGAGGAAATGTAAACCTGTACATTGGAACTAAGAAAAGTGGTATAAAGTAAAATGTGAACTGGAGGACTGGGGATTTGAGGGTAATAGGAAGCTATCTTTTTATGATCTAGAACCAGAGTCTTCTCTTCCTCCTAATCCTGAGTATCTCAGGAAAGATGTATGCTGTTTTTAAAATGTCGTCTTTATCGTTATTTATATGACAAAATATTTATCACCCACTATTCTTATTCATAGGGAAACTGATCTCAGACAGATGGTGATCAGGCCCTCATCAGGGTGCTTCAAAAGCCAAAAGTGGCTGCTCTGGAAGAGATTTGTGTGAGGCAGTGGGGATGTGTGTTTTATATTCCCAAACACCACATTTATTTCTAAATACCCAGTGCCTCCCTGCCCCCCCCCCCAAATCAGACCCAAATCTCAATGCCACTACAAGGAACCCATGTCATTTAACATCTGTGGATTTCACCTCTGGACTAGGAGTAATCATAATTGACAAATCATTGCCTTTCCTTAAAATCTACCAGCCACCCTTGGTGATGAATACACAGGGTAGACTGTTCTCCAGAATACTATGAGGAATCTTGTCTGCCACACAGAACCTACTCAGTTACCTTTACAAAAAGCAGCAATTGGATGCAAAGAAAAGTCAGGTGAAAATAGCTGGGATCCAGTGACAAGACACATTCAAGAGCCAGATTGTTTTCACAGTTGCTTAATATCTTGGGTTGAGGGTCTTAGATGGGAGGGATGGGGTTTCATTTTGTCAAGCAATGTTTTGACACTGAGGGCCAGAAAACCAGAGATAGAATGTAAAGTCCAGTTCCTATATTCTAATTTAGGCTTTCTCTTAAAGCCCACAACTTTCTTTATCCAACAATAGAACAACTCTGGGAAAATAGCCCTTATAGCAGTAGTTATAGGTTTATATGTCTCAGAGAATGTATTTCTGGTCTGGTTTCCTCTTTTGCTCCAGTTCTAGCCTTGCCTAAATACTGTCCATAGGTAGGGAGGGCCCTCTGCAGGTGATGGGAAATCTCTGGCAGAGGTAAAGATCAGAAAGCTGGCTTTAATGTGTTAATGAATTAAATGTAAAGCTACAGAGACACGTATTTCATTTCACCTGGTGTTCCCCAAATCCCTCCTACCACATTAATGGTGTGTAAACATTGCAACCATTTTCCTGACCACTTTTAGATTTAATTGTATTCCTAATTGAAAATGAAAATTAATTTGCTTTTGATCAATTCCAGGTGTTAGATCAGTCTGACAGGAGAACAGAACATTTTCCCCTCTCTGAGTGACCACACACGCCCGCCAATAAACACAAGCATGTGTTACTAACGTAAACTGTGGCCAACTCTTCTCTTCATCAATGGGTCCTCAAAAGCTTTTTTCCCTTGCTGATTGGCACCATTCGATTTTTTAATAAAGGATTTACAAAATTGACTGAATACTTATGGAAATAAATTGCTGACAGACTTGCCAAGTTAAGTGAATAATTAAGTCTGTGGAACTTCAGATGCTGAACAATAGTGGCTTATACAAAGATCGTATGCAGTGGTATCAAGAATAGACTAGCATCTGGTTTCTTTATCTAAGTACCTTTCTTACGGTTTGGATCTTAATTTTTTACAGTTGACAGCAGTGTTATTTGAGCCAGTCAGTGGCATCTGGCTGCTTGGGAAAAAAAAAAAAAAACAACTCCATGCACTTTAATTAATTGTGGAGAGATTACATGGTCCTCCAACCGTGTAGTTTGTCATCAGTACACATTACAGATTTATATTAGATGTTTCTCCACAGTGTCAGGAATAATTAAAAGGGGGTAGGAAATGATGCCAACCAGCAATGCTTTACATCAGTGGTGAAAGTTTTATATTTATTACAGCCAAACAATTTTAAAAGAAGATGTCAATTCAGTAGCTTGACTGTGCATGGAATACATATCAGGCAGGAGAGGCAGCCAATATTCTACGGCTGCCTGAATAATGAGAGAGGGTTCATGTTTAATCTATCAGGCCTACCAGAATTGGTGTGGCATGGCAGAGTTATTAATGACGCAGCATCCCCTTTTCTCATAAAAACATTCACTGAACACAATAAGTAACATATGCTTTTTTCTTTTTGCTGAAACAATCTTTGCCCAACTGTTCTTTCTGATCCTAATAAGAAAAGAAGTGTCAACTATATGTAAGTCACTTCTTTTGCTCAATTAATTTGCACTGCACAGAGGCCTGGGTGTTGTGTTGGTAGAACTGTTTATTCTAGTTACACTAAAATGACTTCTGCATTCAATTAATGTTATATTAAGGGCTATCTTCCATGCCCCTCTCAGGTACTGCTTTCTTCCCAGAACAAATAAGTAGGTGGTGAATATACCCAGGCAGAAGCTAGACTGAAATGAGATGACCATTTCCATCCCCATTCTGCCAAGACAAGGTCAGAGAAGACAAACCTAGAGTTCTTTAGTTCTAGGTCCCTGAACCTAATTCTGCAGCTTTTCCATTTACCTAAGGTCAAAACCAGGGTGTGACTGAAACTAAAGACAATAACATAAGGGCTTTGTTAGACTTCCAACAAAAAATGGCCAGTCCCACACTGAATCTGCCTCAAAACAGGACATCTCTCTTTCTCCTATGACTCTCTGAACAGAGAAAGTTTCTTTTTGTATCAGTAGTATGTCAGACAGCAAATTTCAGGGGAATTATTAGGCTCGTTCGACCTTCAGGATGTGCCTTGCAGGGCAGCCGGCACATGCAATAATCCCCTAATATGCAATGCCTGTCACTTCTTATTTATTAGCTGCTTCCCTGGGATATTTTAATAATTTCCATTTAGCTGGTTTTGCCCTAGGGTTGGAGACATCCCAGCATGGCTACCCCAGGCCAAGTCTCACCATTAGTCCTTTGAACTCAGATGGTAGCAGGCGAAACAGAAAGGGGGAGAGTTAGGGTATGTCATTCCTCAGGCACTAAGTATCCAAATAGAGGGAAACTTTCTTCAAAAAAAGTTTCAGGAGGTTCAAACCTCTGGACCTTCACTGCATAGAGTCAATAACAATGGGTCACTTTCAGCAACACATTTCTTGGGAGAGTATTACATTGTATTAATAGGCAAGGTTGGTTGGTTTTTCTCTTTTTCTTTTGGGAAAATTGTTTATTAATGTGTTTGTTTACTTTTAGTTTACAAGATTCAGTTCCACAATCCTTTGAGTTTCAAATGTTCTCCCCTTCCCTCTCCTCCCCGCCCCCAATGGCAGCATGCAATCAAGTATAGGATCTGCAAATACTTTCACATTAGACATTAGTCAGGTTGTAAAGAAGGATTGTAACCGATGGAAAGAACAATGGGAAAGAGGAAACAAAACCAAACAAGAAAAAGAAAGAGAGCAGGTAGTTTGCTTCAATCTGCATTCAAACTCTGTTCTTTCTAGTTCTTTCTCTGAATGTAGTCATCTCTTTTCATGGTGAGTCTTTTGGAGTTGTCTTATAACCTTGCATTGTGGTTGGTTGCTTTTTCACCTGACACCATATAATTTCCAAAAATACCATAATTAATGAAATAATGGTAATAATGTGGGGTGTCCCAAAAGTCTCAGTGCAATTGTAAGCTTTAAGAGATTATTTAAACTTTAAGAAAGAATTTCTGTCCAACTTCAGTGTGGGACTAGTCATGTTCATTGAATAACAACACCTTCATATTACTATCACTGGTTTTAGTTGTTCCCTGATTTTAACCTTAAAGGATAGGTGAAGAGATGCAGAATTAGCTTCAAGGACCTAAAAATAAGGAGCTCTAGATTTGTCTTTCTTGACCAGTATAGAATGTGAATGGGAAATAGCCATCAGAATTAGGCTTTAAGAGCTATTATTAAAGCCCATACTTGTATGTGTAGACTGTGCTTTTACTTCTTCAAAGTACTTCCATTACACATCACTTCATTTTACATGTAGCTGCTTGATTTTTAAAACTGCACTAAACTACAGTGAACACAGCAAAGATAATAATGAAACACTGACTATCCTAATACAAGACTCTTTCATTTTGGGTCCCATTAATCTGGAATTTTGTGATCCTCTTATCTGAATTCAAATTCACATTTGTATTATTTGTGAAAAATGACCTTATTGCACAAAGCCAATGTTTAACTCAGATGATAGAGGCATGTTTAATTCACTCAGGAGCTCAAATCCTCCTTAAAGTCTTAAATAAATTGATGGTTTCCATGCAAAATAGGTTGTAACCACAAATGAGTTATCCGTTCTTTTTTTTTTTTTAACACATATGACCATAATTCAATTTGGAAACACTTCCTCTGACTTTGGTGTAGATGACCATTCTTTCAAGGATCAACTGGTATTGGTATTGCTTCAATCCATGCAAATCAAATATCATTTCCTTGTAGTCAACCTGCTTCATTTGGTCCTTGGACAACAGAATGTAGTCAGTTCATCAGGGGACTTGTACTTAAAGCCTTTTCCCTTTGGCAAGAACTTCCAGGGTTTATACTCTGCTGGCATACCTTTCAAGAACTCAGGGTCAATTCCATGCCATGGGGCGTCACTGAAGTAGAACTTTAGAAGAAGCAGAAAAGTATACTTAAAGGAAACAGATTTGCCATTTTTAAAGACAGTCCATCATTACGACTTTCATCACTTCAGGTATACCTTATGCAGTTATGAATCAACAAGGTTTTGTCATATGAACAGTTGCTTACTCTTTTAGTTACATTTGTAATTCAAGGCTACCACTTATCTTCTTCTTTGCAGTAATCCTATTTGAATCGCTCAAATTTAAAGGAATGCTAGTTTTATTATTAATAGTAGTGGTAATAATAAAAAGGAAGTCATGTTAAATAGCCTGTATAAATAAAAGATTTTCTGGAGCTGGACTTTACCACTAAGAATGAGTGGCAGGTCATCTATTTTCTTATAATATGGACTAGCTGAACTGTCTTTGGCTCCAATTGAAAGCAGAATTAGTGGCAATGCTATCCTTCCCTCCCTGTCTCCCCTACCCCAATGCTATATTAGACCACAGGGAGAAAAAAAGATTGAAGCTAAGAATACTTAGCTCACAATACTCCAACTTCAGGCATCAAATGTAAATAGGGATCATGAAGGTTGAAACATACAATCAATTAACTGTCCTCCATCAGGATCATGGCCAGAGTTGGTAGAAAAAAGATAAACTGAAGCAGTAGAGATTTGGATCAGCTACAAAGAAATACTTTCTGTAGATGTGTGAGACACAACACTAAGTTATATAATCTTTTTATCTGCATAAAATGTTTAAAATTAGGAAGTATATATTCTTTGGCTTTTGTCATCGATAGCTTAGATAAAACTTATTTGTAGAGAAAAGACTGGTCTATATCAGCTGCTTGTAAAACAGAGGTAATTTGGCTATCCTACACTGATGAATAACCTTTCCCCTGGTACTTGGCCCTAGGATTTCTCCACTGTTTTTGTTTGGATTCTTGTTTCATTCTTGGTTCAATACCTGTTCCAAATTTTGAAATGACCCTTTGGGAGAAGCTGGGGAGATATATGAACATATGCTTCCTGTCATCTATCCTGTCCATCAAAATCAACTAAATATTACAAATAATTAAGCAAATACTAGCAACTGCTAAGCGATGAATGAAGTATAATATGAATATCAGTTCCTTATCTCTGTGAACTTGGAATATGAGAGAGGCTTCTTGGGGCATATAGAGTCACTTGTTCAACCTCCAATAAGAATCTGGCCTACCTTTTACAGGGCACAAAGAAAGAACAGTGAGAAAAGGAAGCCAGTTTCACAGGTTTCCATTCTGTTCACACTCTGCCTTTACTATGTCAAGTATCCCTCCCAACTTTCTAGGTAGATTATGGTGAGGTTGGAAAATTTATTAATATTTCCAGAAGACAACAAAAGGACCTTCGGGAGCGTCATTTAAGTCTTCTGACATTACATCTACATCAGAGAAACTGGACTTCCTCCCTCAGAAAGTTGGTGCCAGCATTTCAATCATCAGAGACAGACAATGAGACACTGGATAGCTATGCAGTATGTAGGGTAGGTCTGCTTGCCAAATTTTCTAGTTCACTATGATTGTGGTACACCATAAACACATTGGCTACCATAGCAGAAATAGTACTAGATTGGGGCGGCTAGGTGGCACAGTGAATAGAGCACCAGCCCTGGAGTCAGGAGGACCTAATTTCAAATCCAGCCTCAGACACTTAACACAAAAACTAGCCATGTGACCTTGGGTAAATCGCTTAACCCCAATTGTCTCAAAAAAAAAAAAAAAAGAAATATTATTAGATTGGGAGTCAAGAAGTGTGCCACCAATCAGAGGTATGAACTTAGGTAAATCCTTTCTTTTCTCTGGATTGCAGTTTCCTACTTTGTAAAATGGTGAGATTAGACTGCCAGATTATCTTCAAAGTCCCTTCTAGTTCTAATATCATAGGATTCCTTGTACGTTGGTGCTTTCACCTTTTGCTAGTCTCTTAGATGGCCTTCTTCTTTTCCCTGACTTCTCTTCCCCCATATTACAGTGAGTCAGGGACATTCATAGCTGAGCATATTTTAATTCTGCTCAGTCCATTATTCAGAATGAAGACTGTAATTGCACTACAAAAGACACATGAATTATAAACAACTGGAGAGCTATTAGTAAAGGACTCAAGTAGGGAATTCTGGAGGCAAGGACAAGTAAATGCTGAACCATCCACAGCAGGTGTTTTATAAATGTTTATTTATGGAACTGAATGGCACAGCTAGGTGGCACAATGGATAGAGTGATGGGCCTAGAGTCAGGAAGCCTCATCTCAGACACTTCCTAGCTGTGTGACCCTTGGCAAGTCCCTTAACTCCGTGTGCCTTGGTTTCCACATCTGTAAAATGAGCTGGAGAAGGAAGTAGCAAATGACTCCAGTATCTCTGCTAAGAAAACCCCAAATGGGGTCACGAAGAGTTGGATACAACTGAAAAAACGACTAAACAACAACATTGAACTGAATACACACTTTAGGTTACCAAACTTTATTTAAATCATTAGTCTGCTAAATAAAGGGATCAAACCCTTTGTAATTCAAAAAGTTCTGGCAGAGTGGGGAAAAGTCACCTTTTTAAAGGTGCAATTTCTTTCAGAAGAGTAGTTTTGACATGGCAGAAGAAAACTAGACAAGAGACCTAGTGAAGATAGTGGAAAAGAACCCTGGGCGTCGGGCGTCAAGTCAGAAGAGCTGGCATTCAAACTCTGCTCCACCATTTAATGCTTTTGGATATCACTTTATCCCTCGGTGCTTCTTTTTCTTTGTGTGTAACGTGAGAGGTTTGAACCACATGATTTCAAATGTCCTTTCCACTCCTAACATTATTCTGTGATACTGTATTGCTGATATTCTTGACCAAAAAATGAGATGGAAGCTGAGTCTAGTGAAAAGAGAGTTGGGCAAGAAGTCAGGAAACTAGGTTCTAGTCACAGGTCAGGTAACTATCTTTTTATCCCTGAGCAAGTTAATTAACTTCTCTGGGATTGAATTTCCTAATCTGTAAAAGAAAGTGATTGAGCTAAGTAATCCCAAAAGTCCCTTTCAGTTTTAAAATTCTATATTCTACGCTAATGGCATGTATTGGAAAACAAGTCCACTACATAAGAAATTCGACTCATGTCTCTTCAATAAATCTCTGTGCCTCAAAGGGATCTTCCAATTTATGCTGTTCTTCAGGCTAGTCCCTCGGATTCCAAGGTCTCCTTCATTCCCTGCTCCAAGAATGGGGTCTGGTCTCTTGGCAGTTTTGCCTCAGTCCGGCCCTAATGAATGCCCCCCTTATGCATACAGAGATGTTAATAGAGATAATATAATGGAATCTGGGAATCAAGTACAGCCAAAATGTTTAAAAAATTAAAGAGTGAAATATTAGATTAGGACTAATCTGGTAAATTCAGAATACTGAGGGGGAGAGGGAACATGAAAATGGGATAGACAGCTGAAAACATGAGCCTTTTGTGCATATTCCTTAATCCACCAACCTATCTGCAGGTCTAATCTATCAGGTATTTAAGCATATATCAGAGATATTTCCTTCACTCCTCAGGGTAAGGAGGCAAGAAGGAATTGGTTCCATATGAAACTACGTGATCTCCATTACATTTCCAAATGAAAAGGTTTTAGGCTCTGGATGTGATAATTGTGTTTGTCCATTACACCAACAAGAAAGCCCAACCTCAAAAATAAGATTTAAAGAGGGGGAAAGTGCATTTAGCACTTAGGGATCAATTTAACATTGAAAGTGTGTGTGTGTGTGTGTGTGTACTTTATTTTAATACTCTCAGAATTCCAGTTATTTTTTTTAGAGGAACAACTCTAAGGAAGCTCTAGGGCTATTCTATATAAATTTTTTCCCATGGCTTCCCATAAGTGGAAGGCAGCTGTGTTATCAGAAAGGTCTGGAAGAACTGTGCAGCCCATTGTGTCAATGATCTACAAATTAAGTGTTCTCAAGTGGGCCTCAACATGACAAACCATAATGGCTCCAAAGGAGCTGTTAAAACCTACTATGTCAATGAACTCTCCAAAGCCAAGGGATTTAGAGTTATGGCTAAGACAGCTTTCTAATCCTTCTCCTCCCCCAACCCATCTTAAAGACACCATCTTCCCTGGGGAGAAGTTGTGCTAATCAGAAGCTGGAAAGAGATCTTTTCCAAGGAATATTGAGCTATAGGAGTGAAGGCCACTTGTGAGGATCCTATGTCTCCAAGAGCCAAATGGAAGGGCCAGACTGTTAGGAGGCCCAGCACGAATGAGTATTCTGAGGCAGAGTACTCTTGAGAAGCAGCATGGTGTAATGGAAAGACCATTGGATTTGGAGTCAAAGCATTTGTGCGTTCTCTACTTTCTACCCATATGATCATGGAACCTTCAGCAAGTCACTTGTTTTCTCTGGGCCTCAGTTTTCTCATCTATAGAATGAAAGAATGAGACTAATTAATCATTTAGGCTCCTTCAAGATCTAAATTCTATAACCTTTGACCTTCTTATTCTGTTTCTGTTCAAGTTTTACAACAAGATTTAAGGGAAATGATGCACTTCCATGTTCACTACCTCAATTTTCCCAACTATAAAATATTACCTGGGACCTCTACCACACAAATTTCATAAGAGAAATAGCTAAAAAAATGGCATAATATGTGACTAGAAGAATAGCAATGACATAAAGAAACAGTAAAAATGGTGGACACAGATCTGGTTCAGTTAACAAGTCACTTTTTTTTGATGTGAGTCATTTTGGGACATGATTTTTTTTTTTTTTAGTCCACTGAGACTTTTTTATAACTAATATTGTATTTTTTTGTAACTTTGAGAAAAAAAAATCATTTTTTTCTTTTTTCCCCAATTAAAAAAATATTTTTAATTAAAGTTTTGAGTTCCAAATTCTATCCTTCCTTCTCTTTCTCCCCTCTCCCCCCCTGAGACAGTAAGTAATCAGATATAGGTTTCACATGTACAATTATGTAAAACAGGTCCATATTAATAATCTTGTACAAGAAGACTCAAATAAAAGAAAAAAATGAAAGAAAGTGGAAAATAGCATGCTTCAGTCTATATTTAATCACTATCAGTTCTTTCTCTGGTGGCAGATAGCATGCTTTATCATTAGTCCTTTGAGATTATCCTGGATCATTGTACTGCTGAGAATAGCTAAGTCATTCACAATTCTTAACTAAACAATGTTGCTGTTACTGTGTACAACGTTCTCCTGATTCTGTTCACTTCACTATGTATCAGTTCATGTAAGTCTTTCCATGTTTTTCTGAAACCATCCTGCTGGTCATTTCTTAAAGCACAATAAAATTCAATTACAATCATATACCACAGCTTGTTTAGCCATTCTCCAATTGATGGGCATCACTTTGATTTCCAATTCTTAGCCAGCACAAAAAGAGCTGCTATAAATGTTTTTGTACGATTGGTCCTTTTTCCTTTTTTTTGGATGTCTTTGGGATATAGACCTAGCAGCAGTATTGCTAGATCAAAGGGTATGCATTTTTTATAGCCCTTTGGGCATAGTTCCAAATTGCTCTTCAGAATGATTGGATCAGTTCACAACTCCACCAACAGTGCATTGGTGTCCCAGTTTTCCACATCCCCTCCAATATTCAACATTTTCCTTTTTTATTTTTATCATATTAGCCATTCTGATAGGTATGAGGTGGTACCTCAGAGTTGTTTTAATTTGCATTTTTCTGATCAATAGTGATTTAGAGCATTTTTATATGATTATATATAACTTTTATTTGTCTGAAAACTGCCTGTTCATATCCTCTGATGATTTATAAATCAGGGAATTAGTTGTATTTTTATAAATTTGATTTGCTTCTCTATATATTTGAGAAATTAGGTCTTTATCAAAAATATTTATTGCAAAACTTTCCCCCAGTTTTTCTGCTTTCCTTATAATTTTGGTTTTATGGGGCGGCTAGGTGGCGCAGTAAGTAAAGTGCTGGCCCCTGAGTCAGGAGGACCCGAGTTCAGTTCCGGTCTCAGACACTTAACACCCACACCCATACCCACACTCACACCCACACACACAAACTAGCCGTGTAACCTTGTACAAGTTACTTAACCACAACTGCCCTCCAAAAGGCAAAAAAAAAAATTGGTTTTATTGGTTTTGTTTGTGCAAATCAATTTTATATCATCAAAGTTATTTTAAATTTGTAATACTCTCTATATTTCTTTGGTACTAAATTCTTCCCTTATCCATAAATCTGACAGACTATCCCATGCTCTCTTAATTTGCTTATAGTATCACCCTTTATGTGTAAATCATGTACCCATTTTGACCTTATCTAGGTATACAGTTAGATATACTGCTCTATACCTAGTTTCTGCACACTGTTTTCCAATTTTCCCAGAAGTTTTTGTCAAATAATGAGTGTTTGTTCCAAAAGCATGGATCTTTGGGCTTATCATATACTAGATAACTATGGTCATTTACTATAATATATTTTGTACCTATTCTATTCCACGGATCCAGTACTCTATTTCTTAGCCAGTACTAGATTGTTTTGATAATTACTACTTTATTATACATTTTGAGATCTGGTATGGCTAGACCACCTTCTTTTGCACTTTTTCCATTGATTCTCTTGATATTCTTGAGCTTTTGTTCTTCCAGATGAATTTCATTATTTTTTTCTAGCTATATAAAATAAATTTTTGATAGTTTTATTGGTATGGCACTGAATAAATGAATTAATTTATGTAGAATTGTCATTTTTTACTATATTGGCTTGGCCTACTCATGAGCAAATAAAAGTTTTCCAATTGTTCAGATCTGACTTTGTGCGAAAAAAAATGTTTTATAGTTGTGTTTATATATTTCCTAGGTTTGTCTTGCAAGGTAGACTCCCAAGTATTTTATACAGTCTACAGTTACTTTAATGACATCTCTCTGTCTCTTGCTGTTGGACTTCGTTGGTAATATATAGAAATGCTGATGATTTCTGTTGGCTTATTTTGTATCCTGCAAATCTATAGTTGTTAATAATTTCAAGTAGTGTTTTAGTTGATTCTCTAAGATTTTCTAAGTATAGCATCATATAATCTGCAAAGAATGATAGAACATTATATTATTGATGCTAATAGTTTTTTTTTTGTGCCCATGCCTTAAATATACCTGCTCCAATCAATCTATGATCTTATGGATGGAATCATTCTCTCCCCTGAGACAGACTGAAACCCACCTAAACTTTCTCATCCCATGCAATTTTTAGTCAGGGCTTTATAGAAGAAGTTCTCCATAAAGGATATCTAAATACACTGGCAAAATTTCTCTCAGTCTTTTAATATTTTATTACATGTCAGTATTGATATGTCCCAGCTCCCTGAGTAGTCTGTCAATTCACTGGTCTTTGGGCAAAGATTAGAGTACCAATGTTTATGTTTAGAGTACCATGTTTAGTGTTCATAGAGAGTCTAAAAACTGCCTGATTCTTACCATTCTATGTACCTCCTTTGTCCACCACTCAACCATGGGCTCAGCACAAGAGGCATTTTGTATGTTAGTGCTTCCTGTATTGTCATGGGCAAAGAATTAATCACTAGTGGCAAACCTCAGCATTTGGCTATGAGAATCCTCAGACAAGTAAGTTATTGTGACACCATACTCAAAAGTTTTTCCAGCTTGGTAGGACATGATGTCTGGTGTCTATACTCTGAGGGTCACTAGTGTCACCTCTGTGCTATGATGTGGTAGCAGATGATGACTTTTGGGGAATTAGACCTTAACTAATTAATTGTTAAAATAAGCAATCCCATGTGGGAAAAATTAGATACTAATGCACTGTTGGTGGAGTTGTGAACTGATTCAATCATTCTGTGGAGTAATTTGAAAGTATGCCCAAAGGGCTATAAAACCAGGTATACTCTTTGACCTAGCAATACCATTACTTGGTCTGTATTTCAAAAGCGATAAAAAACAAAAAGGAAAAGGAATTTATGAGGGACACAATTATATTATAAAAAATGATGAGCCTGATGCTCTCAGAAAAATCTGGGAAAACTTACAAAGAGTTGATGCATAATGAAATGTACTGTGTACAAACTAACAGCAATACTGTAAGATGATCAGCTGTGAATAACTTAGCTACTCGGCAATACAATGATCTAAGACAACTCTGAAGGACTTATAATGGAAAATGCTATCCATCCCCAGAGAAAAAACTGATAGTGTCTGAATACAATTGAAGCACATTTTTAAACTTTATTTTTCTTCAGATTTTCCCTACTTTTTCTTTTACAACATGATTATTATGGATATGTTTTGCATGACTACACATGTATAATCTATACTGAATTGCTTGCCTTCTCAATGTGGGAGGGTAGGGAGGGAGGAAGGAAGAGTATTTAAAACTCAAGAGTTTTAAAAACAAATGTCAAAATTGTTTTTATATGAAACTGGGTAAAAATAAAATACTAAATAAATACAATAAATTAAAAAAATAACCAATCCCAGCTGGGTGAGGTTGGCAGAGGCTAGAGGAGCTCTTGGGCTTGGGGGTTTTAAACTACAGTGGGCTAGGCCAATTTGGTGTTCACACTACATTTAGTATGAATCTGGTTAAGATGTCAGGAACAGGGAGACACTGCTAAGGAGGGCAGAACTGGCCCAGGTCAGAAATGGAGCTGCTCAAGGCTCCTGTGCTGATCAGTGGTAGGATTGCGCCCATGAGTAGGCTCTCTATTTCCATCCTGGGTGAGAGAGGGAGATTCAGTCTCCTCCCTTCTCTCCAAAAAATCCAATCCCAAAGTCCTTTTCATTTGACCAGGTAGTTTGTTCTACAATTTGGAGAAGGCCTGATCTTGATGAATATTGTTTGAAAAGGCTATTCAATTGAGTTTACAATCCATGATATGTTAAGTATACAGGACACCAGGTCATGGTACTGACAGAAATAAGCAACTTCACAGGGAAATAGAAGATAGCCTGGAAGAGCCCTTCATGGAGGGGGAAACTCTTTCTTTTAACGTCACCACATTTAGCATCATCTGCCCTATGAATCTGACGGAAACGGCCCAGGACCTGAGCCCAGGAGCCTTGGGACTGGCAGTGCTTCAGCCTGGTGCCTTCAGCTATCATCCTGGGAAGCAATCTCTCTAGATGTGCAGCCTGGGAACTGTTCCAGAGGCTATAGCCACCACTACTGAAGACTCAGAAAAAAAGTTCTTGCCACCAAATTCTTTAGCACTGCCAAATAGTTCAGAATCAGAAACTGATAGGGTTTTACCAATGGAAATGACAAGAAAGGAGAGACATTATGATATGCTTTGCTGCTGTACCTTACAGGGATGTGGGATTTTTCCATCTGACTTGCAGCTGAAATCTCTCATATGAGTAGTTTCCCTCATCAGAGTAGGGTAGCTTAAGTGCAGGGACCATCTCACTTTTTTATTGTGTCTTCTGTACTTAGCACAGTGCTAGGCACACTGTAAGGGCTGAATAAATGCTTTAATCATAATGATAATAATAAGAGCTAGCATTTGTACAG
>NW_027185754.1:3341602-3345625 GCF_028583685.1 Petaurus breviceps papuanus
ATTTGCATCCCATTTGATCCTCACAACAACCCTGAAAGGCAGGTGCTATTATTTTCCCCATTTTATAGTTGGGAAAACTGAGGCAAACAGAGGTTAAGTGACTTACTCAAGGTCACACAGGTATCTGAGGCTGGATTTGAATTCAAGTCTTCCTGACTCCAGGCCCAGTGCCATACCATTTAGTTGCCTCTATGTGCCGACATTCCTTTATATAACTAATGTACAGACTCTTCGAAACACTGGCTAAATAGCATGACTTCCACATACTGTTGTTACTCCATCGACTTGAAAAATCTTCACGGGCCTCTTGGGACCCCTAAAACATAGTAACAGAATAGCTGACTTACCTGGAAGGATCTGGTCTCATCAGAATTCCTACTCTCTCCATATACCCCAGTTACCTGTTGATCTCAAGAGCTCAGTTTATTTCCTCTCTGTGGATGAATCAATTCCTGGGGACAAAGTATTTTACACAGCATTTGGAAAGCCTATTCTAAAACAGACCTGCGAATGATTATTTCCCACTAAAAGCTCTTTGCTTCCAATGCACTTTGACCAGTTAGGTGAAGAAAGAATGGGGAGCTCCAGTTTTCTTAGTTCCATAGCCCATCGCTTTATCTTCTCCTCATATAGCCAGCAGAGGTTTCATTTCAGAATAATAAAGCTCTTAAACTCTGGATTTAAAATGAAAAACCAACTAGGCCTTTTACGAGAACTGCGTTCCTTGAGCAGCGGTATTTCCCGGGCACACACACACATGCCTGCCTTCCCAGAGAAGGAGGAAAGTCAATGTTTATTATAAAACCTCTTAAACTGTGAATGTGGGATTTCACATAGACGATTCAGTAATAGAGGAAATAAACACCTTTAATTTTATTTTCTGATTTTGAAAAAAGTCTTTCAAACTGTAGCAAGCATTGATATGTCCTGGCTACATAGCAGGGAGCTTTGAGGCACACCTTTTAACCTTTCACCACTCAAAAGTGAAGCTGAGATAGCTAAAATGTAGACAAGGTAATAAAATAAGGAACACATCATAAATTAAGAGACCTGGAAAATTGCGGTAAAAGTGTTTTAAGGTGAGTCCCCTTTAAAGGAGCCGTATTGTTTAGGGCTCACAGTACTTGGCTGTTCCAGGCCGTCAAGGAACTTTACCTGCTTATTGGAATGAGACAAATCAAGATTTTAAAAGCTCACTTTCATACGAGACAGATATATGGTTTGCACTTCAGCCCAGCTGTGGGCAGAGGGCTGAACTTCTAATGGCTTTTTTTTTTCTTTTTAGCTTCTCCTTTCCCCAATCCCTTGATTTGGGGCTGTTAGTCACAAAGATTCTTCTAGTTCCAGGACTCCAAAGCAGGGAAGTTTTTTTTTCCCCTTGTAATTCCCATGCCATGTTCCTGGTACCTGCCCTATCTATGTATTTGGCTATTCTGATGGTTAATAATTTTATAGAGTGGCCAACTCCCTGAGCACTTCATATACTTTGCAGCATCCCTGTTGACAATGATTATTACTTGGGGGCTAATAATATCTTTTTAAGGAAGTAGAAAGAAGCCTTCCCAGAGCTGATTGACAGCTCTTTGGCAATTTATCAGTCTCCGAAAGCCAAGGTGATATGAAAACACTTCAGCCTACATAGGGATGAGTAGGAAGCTGGCCACTGACTGATGAGGGAGTGAACAAAGCCCTAAACAATTAATCTTGAAACACTGCAAAGAAGATAGTCAAAGAAATTAGTAACCCAGGAAGAATTCTGAAATTCACAGAAAAAAGACAATTTTTTTTTTCTTTTAATTACTGGCTTTGTCCTTGAGGTATAACCATGTCTCATTTCAATGAGCAGATGCAAAAAGATTTCTATACACCAAGATAAAATTTAGACCTTCAGGAACCTAACTTGACAGACCAATCAATGTTTGTGAAAGCATGGGGATGCTTGAATTGGGTTTGTTTCCCCTCTGTTACAGAGTTTAGCAAGAGGAAAAGAACAGGATCATAAATTTTAAGTTGGAAGGTACATTTGAGGTCATCTAGTCCAATACTCTCCTTGTACAGGAAAGGAAACTGAAATCCAAAGAGGTTATTAAGTGACTTGTTCAAGGTCACCCAGATGGAATTCACACTAAAGTCCTCTGACTCCAAATCCAGGACTCTTTCTACCAAATCTTAAGTTTTAGTGAATACAGAGCAGTAAAAATTCAGTTCAATGTAATTCCATAAGCACTTATTGAGTGCCTACTCTGCTGTGTCACAGGCCCTGTGCTAAAGTGCTGGGGGAACAAACAAAAACACAAGACAATTTTTACTAAGGGAAAAAAAACCCCACAGATATTCAGTTGTCTTTACAAAACACATACAGAGTGATTCTGAGGGAAGAAGTAACCACTGTGGGAGAGAACTAGGAACTAGGGATTCTAAGAGGCAGAAGTGAAGAGGGAAAGTAGGCATGACAGGCAGTCTATGCAAAGTCTATGCATGGAGGAAAGAGACAATGTCTTGTTCAGGATGAGCAAGCAGGTCACTTTGGTTGGCAATCAGACACATGGGAGGAAGTAATGTGAAATCAGACTGTGAAGGGTTTTAAATGCCATCCCAAAGAGTTTGTGTTTCCTTTAGAGGCTATAGGCAACCACTGAAGATTCTTCATCAGGATGGTGATATGGTTAGCTAAGCCTCTGTTTCAAGAATATCAATTTGGCAGCTGGAGGATTGATTGGAGAGGGAAGAGCTTAGAGGCAGGGAACTCAATTAAGAGACCACTGAAAGAATCCAGATGAGAAGTGATGAGGGCTTGAACTAGAAAGCTGGTCATATGAGAAAAAAGTAGGTTTCATACGCAAGGGACGTTATAGAAGGAGAACTGAAGATTTTGGCAAATGAATCAGTATATAGGATGAGGGAAAGGAGACAATCAAGGATGATTCAGAATTCTCAGGAGAAATAAAGAAGGCAGCAAAAAATATGCTCGGTGTTAATTATCTCAAATCCTCTCCTAACTTTCCTCTCCTCAGTTTCACTCTTCTTCCCCTCCTCCTACCTAAAGAATCCCATAAACACTCAATTGAAAATCCCCTATATCCTGGCTTCCATTATTTTTGTTAATGGTGCTATACTTTTCCAAGTCTCTCCTGCTTAAAATTCTAGTTATCTTTGATTAACTCTCCCTGTTTGTTTGTTTTTTGCTTTTTGGAAGGGGGAAGGCAGGGTAATTGGCATTAAATGACTTGCCCAAAGTCACACAGCTTGTAAGTGTAAAGTCACACAGCTTGTAAGTGTTAAGTGTCTGAGGCCGGATTTGAACTTAGGTCCTCCTGACTCCAGGGCCAGTGTTCTATTCAGTGAATAGAATAGAGTGTGCCACTTAGGGGCCCCTGCCATCAGATTTTTGAGAGACAATATACCGTAGTATATAGGGTGCTAGAATCAGGAAAACCTGGATTGATTTCCACTTCCCACACTCACTAGTTGTGTGACTCTGGGCAAGTCACTTAGTGTCTATGGCAGGGGTGGGGAACCTGTAGCCTCAAAGCCACATGTAAACCTCTAGGTCCTCAAGTGTGATCCTTTGGCTAAATCAAAAATTCACAGAACAAATCCCCTTTAAAAAAGGATTTGTTCTGTAAAAGTTGGACTCATTGAAAAGGATACACCCAAAGACCTAGAAGGCCTCATGTGGCCTTGAATCAGGTTCCCTGCCTCTGGTCTATGAAGTTTCCTTATCTGCAAAGTGAAGGGACTGGATTCAATGGCCTCTAAGGTCCCTTCTAGATCTAAATATGATTCTACGATTCCTCACTAATTACTTACTTCTCAATTGCCATGGCCTTATTGAAACTACTCTTTTCAAGGTACCCAATGAACTAATTGTCAAATTCAATGATCTCTTGTCAATCCTTATTCTTCTTGGTCTTTCTGTCGTATTCTTGATACTCTCTTTTCCTCTTTAATTCCATGACACTGTTTTCTGCTGCTTTTCCTTCCTTCCTTCCTTCCTTCCTTCCTTCCTTCCTTCCTTCCTTC
>NW_027185754.1:3345635-3390740 GCF_028583685.1 Petaurus breviceps papuanus
TTCCTTCCTTCCTTCCTTCCTTCCTTCCTTCCTTCCTTCCTTCCTTCCTTCCTTCCTTCCTTCCTTCCTTCCCTTTCTCACACACACACCCTATTCCTTTATAGCCTTCTTCTTTTTCTTTGCCCTTAAATATGGGTGTCAACTCGAGGCTCTGTCTTAAGTTCTCTTTAAAATTTCTCTCTTCATTGATACTTCTTTAGCAATCTTATTCACTGTCATTCAAATGATTCCTAAATCTATATCTCTAAGTTCTGACCTTTCCCCCCAGCTCTCGTTTGAAATTTCCTACTTTTTGACATATATCTTTTCCTAAACATCTTATTAGCATTTCAAATTTATGTCTCAAACTGAATTTATAATCATCCTTCTTCCTAACAATAAACTTCCCAACTTCCTTATTTCGGTTGTGAACACCACCATCTTTCTAGGCACCTAAGTTCCAAACTTTAGGGTTAATTTCATTTTTTACCTCTCTCTCAATTCCCTACATTCTATTAGTCCCTTTATGTATAGCTGTGTACCTTCTATGTACAATGCATGATGCTAGGTACGAGGTAGATAAAGGAAAAATTCAAAGCACTATTATTCTCAAGGAGCTTACATTGTACAAGGAACAAATAAAATGTATAAAGATATATAAAATATATGCCAAGTAAATAAAAAATAAAAGAAGTTTATAGGTGAATTAGCAACTATGAGTATCAGAAAGTTCTCTGTAGGAAAGGGGGACCTGAGCTCAGCTTTGAAGGAAGCAGAAGTGTGGAGAGAAATGCACTGCAGGTATCTAGTAACAACCATACAAAGGCATTCTCTGGGGAGATGGATTGTTGCATATGAAGAATATCAGCAAGGAGGCCAATTTGACTGGAACAAAGTGAATGTGAAAGGAAGCAACGTATGGTAAGCCTAGACTAGTAGTCTGGGGCCAAGTTACAAAGGGTTTTAAATGCCAAAAAAGAGAAACCTGCATTTCATCTTAGAGATGATAGGGAGTCACTGAAACTTTTAGAACAGAAGTACACGGTCATACCTGTGCTTTAGGAATACCTCTTTGGCACCTATGTGAAAGATGGATTGGAAAGAGAAGAAATGGAAGTGGGTAGCTAAAGCAGGAGGGACAAGTAGGAAGACTACAATGGTCTAGTCAACAGGTAAAGAGATCTTGAGCCAAGAAGTGGCTATGTGAATGTAGAGATGAGGACAAACTTGAGAGATGTGGAGTAGGAACTGAAACAGCAAAACTTAGCAGCTACTTAGCTATGTAGAGTGAGAGAGAGCATGAGTAGGCAAGGATAACACCTAGGTTATGAACCTAGGTAGCTAGAAGAATGACTGGATCAATAAACATAAGGAAGAAAGGTAGGTCTGGGGCACTGGGAGAAGAAAATGAAGTTTTGCTTTGGCCCTATTTAGCTATGGGACATACAATAGGAATTATTCAACAGGCAGTTTATGTGATGCTATAGAAAGTTCCAGAAGAGGGGAGGCCAGGTGGCACAGTGAGTAAGAGCGCCGGCCCCAGAGTCGGGAGACCTGGGATCGGTTCCAGCCTCAGATACTTAACACCCACACAAAATAACTGGCCATGTAACCTTGGGCAAGTTACTTAACCCCAATTGCTTAGGGGCAGCCAGGTGGTGCAGTGAGTAAGAGCACCGACCCTAGTGTCGGGAGACCCGAGATTGGTTCTGGCCTCAGATACTCGGCACCCCCACAAAAATAACTCTCCGTGTAACCTTGAGCAAGTTACTTACCCTGACTGCTTAAAAAAAAAAAAAGAAAGTTCCAGAAGGATAGAAGACTTAGAAAAGAATGTGGGATTTGTCCATAAAGAGATCCCTGGAAACTCTACAGAGGGCAGTTTCAGTTGAAGTATGAGGTTAGAAGCAAAGTACAAAGAGCTGAGTAGTGAGTGAGAGAAGAGAAAGTAGGCAGAATGAATATAGATAGATTTAACATTTAGTAAGTGCTTATGTGTTAGGCACTTGGTGTTAATTGCGAAGGTGCTGTGTTCTATGAATGAAGCAGAATTGAAGTAGGTCAAAAGAAACTGGAGATGTGCAAATTTAGAGAATCTACCCCAAATGTTCACATGGGTTATTTGTGCCTGGCCTGCAGTAGAACATACTGAGCTGGTACTGGTCTGATCAGCCACACGCGGACACACTGGAACTTGACTCTAGCATAGTGATGTCATTTCGGTCCTCTTTGAGAAGGAAGTACAACCAACCAACCATGTGTTAGGCACAAAGGTAAGTACTGAGGATACAACCACAAGCCAATAAAACAGTCCCTGCTATCAAGGAGTTTACATTCTAATGAGCAAAGACAATACATAAAGGGGAACTGGAATTATTTCTGGTAATTTTTGAATAAGAATAGGAAAGAGTTCACATATTCTCAGTGTGCATGTCACCTTTACAAAAATTTACCATCAGGACATTAAAACCTCACAAACAAATGCAGAAAAGTAGAAATATTAAAGAAATACTTTACTGACTACAATGCAATAAAAATCTTATGCAATCAAGAGCCACTGTAGAAAAGATAAAAATTAACTGGCAACCACGTAACATTACTAAAGAACTGGAAGGTCAAAGAATAAATCATAGAAATGACAGACAATTTCTTTATAGATAATAACAATAAGCCAACAGAGCAAAATTTTGGGGATACAAAGAAAGCACAGATCTTTGGGGAATATTCATATATCTAAACACTTGCATCAACAAAAGACAGAAGATCAATAAAATAGACACAAAACACAAAAATGCAGAAAATCAACAAATTGGGAAACACCACCAAAATAATAATAAAAAATTAAAGAAATTAGCAAAAGTGAATGTTAAAAAACAAAAATTAACCAAACAATTGAGATCACAATAGAACTAGAAGTTTTTTAATGTGTGTATGTGAAATTAAACAGTTAAGCTGTTAGCTAACTTAATTTTTAAAGAGTAAAACGAAATTACCAATATAAAAATGAAAAAGTAGAAGTAAAAAAAATGAAGACATAAAAGATATTATTAGAAACTATTCTGCCTAACACTATACTAATGAAGCCAACAATTTAAATGAAATGAATAAATCTTTACAAAAATATTAGTTACCTATATTAACACAACAAGAAATAGAGAATTTAAATAACCCAATTTTTTTTTAAAAGCAATTGGGGTTAAATAACTTGCTCAAGGTTACACGGACAGTTGTGTGTGTGTGTGTGTGTGTGTGTGTGTGTGTGTGTGTGAAGTATCTGAGACCAGAACCCATCCTGGGTCCTCCTGACTCTGAGGCCGGCGCTCTTACTCACTCCGCCACCTAGCCGCCCCTAAGTAACACAATCTTAGAAAAAAAAAGAAATGAACAAGCCATAAATGAAATCCCAAAGGGGAAAAAAATGAAAGAAGAGATGGATTTGCAAGTTAAGTTCTATAAAACAAAAGAAAAATTAATTCTAATATTAAACTGTTTTGCAAAAATATGAGAAGGGGGTGTTTTCAATTTCTTCTATGATGCAAATATTATCTGGATAACTATATGAGGAAGAGTTAAGAAGGAAAAACTGTAGAATATCTGATGAATTTTAATGTAAAAATGTAAAATAAAATATTAGCAAAGAGGCTTCAAAAATATATTAGAAAGATGATAGACCTTGAACAGGTTGGATTTATACCAGGAATGCAGGACTGGTTTAATATTAGAAAAGGTATAAACATACTGACCACGTTAATAATGAGAACAACAAATATTAGATATACGAATAAAGTCAAAAAAAGTTTTTGCAAAATACAACACACCTTTCTCTTAAAAAAAAGACTAGTAAAAATAGGAATAAATGGAACATGGCATAACATAGTAAGTAGTTTATATCTAAAAGCAATAGTTGGCATTGTAAAGAGGATAAACTAGTGACCTTTTAAATAATATGATGGGTAAAATAAGGATGTCCATTTTCACCACTACTATTGGATATAATACTAAAAATGCCATTTATATTCATTAGATAAAAAGAATTGAGGGAACAAGCATAGGCATAGAAGAAACGGAATTATTGTTGTGAGTGGGTTTTTTGCAAAAAGATATGTGTTTAGAAAATCCTAGAGTTGAAAAAATTTAATTGAAAGAATAACTTCAGCAAAGTTTCAGGATATAAAACAAATCCACATAAATCATCAGCATTTCTGTATATTAGCAATAACACACAGCAAGGCAAGAAGAAATAGAACGAGAAATTCTCTTTAAAATAGCTACAGAAAATATAAAGACACACACAGGAACTCTATCAATACAACTACAAAACATTCTTTGCAGAAATGAAGACAGAGCTAAATAATTGGAGAAGTATTCATTGCTTTTGCGGAAGCTTAGCCAATATAATAAAAATGATAATACCACCAAATTAATTTGCTTATTCAATGACATCAATCAAAGTATCAAAAGATTACTTTCCAGATCTAGAAAAAATAATAAAAAAATTAATCTGAAGGAAAATGTTCAGAATCTTAAGGGAAATGATGAATAAAAAGTAGAAAAGAAGGGAGTCTAGCAGTACTCAATATCAAATTATATCACAAAGTAGTAATCATCAAAACAATCTGGAACTGGGTAACAAATAGAGAAGCTGATCACTGGAACATGATTAAGTTCAAAATATTCAGAAGCCTAGTGTTTGATAAATCCAAAGATCCCAGTTACTGGGGCAAGAACTCACTACTCAAAAAAATAAAGGTTGAGAAAACTGTAACATGATCTTGCAGAAACTTGGTAGAGACTAATATCTCACAAGATAACCTCCAAGAAGGTATATGACTTAGAAGGAGGACTGCAGAAAGTCAAATGGTCAATTTTGATTGTTGTAATTGTTGTTCTTCATCTTTTGTTCATTTGACTCAAGTATGAATTGGATTTTAAGTAAGACAGAACTGTATAAAATCATCCACCTCACACTCTCCTCCAGAGTCATCAAAGTCCAGTGGCAGGGCAAAAGTCAATATGACTGGCACTGGCCCGTGATGCAGTAGATGACCTTGGCATCTTCAATGTCTGACTAAGCTCTAAGCATCCCATAGTGACTACTTTAGCCACTTTCATGGCCGTTGGAACAATCTGTTTTCATCCACTTATTTCATCAAAGGAAGTCTTCACATGCTTTGGGTAGACATCCTCCCTAACTCATTGATGGGTTTGAGGCCTGTCAGTTGCTGTCAACTTGGTTTAGCTTCTCTGCTGAAACAAGTTTTACTGAGGTGTGGCTGCTGTGCATGCTACAGCTTCTTGGAGCCACAGCTATGATTTTAATTATATAAAACTAAAAAGCTTTTGAGCAAACAAAACCAATGCAACTAAAATTTGAAAAGAAACACGTAAATAGGAAAAAAAATTTTTGTAGTAATTTTGCTGATAAGGATCTCATTCCAAGATATATATGGAACTTATTCAAATCTGTAAGAGTAACAGCAATAACATTTGGAACTTCACCCAAAGGGCTATAAAACTGTGCATACTCTTTGACCCAGCAATACCACTACTAGCTCTGTATCCCAAAAAGACTAAAGAAGAGGGAAAAAAGGATCTACTTGTCCAAAAATATTTATAGAAGCTATTCTTATGGTAACAAAGAATTGAAAATTGAGGAGATGCCCATCAATTGGGGAATGGCTGAACAAGCCATGGTATAAGATTGTGATGGAATACCATGGGGCTATAAGAAATGACAAGCAGAAAGTTTGTGAAAAACCACAGAAGTCTTATATTAACTCATACAAAGTAAACTGAGCAGAATCAGGAGAACACTGAGTACAGTAACAGCAATTTTTAATGATCATCAATTGTGGATGACTTAGCAACTGTGATTGAAAAAATTCCAAAGAGACACAAGATGAAAAATACTATTAGCTCTGGAGAGAGAACTGATGAACTCTGAGTGTAGATTGAAGCATTCAATGATAGTCAATGAAGCATTCAATGACAGTCAATGTTTTTTATTTTTCTTTCTTTTTTTTTTTAAGCAATTGGGGTTAAGTAACTTGCTCAAGGTTACACGGCCAGTTATTTCTGGGTGTGGTGCTAAGTATCTGAGCCCAGATTCAATCTCTAGGTCATCCCGACACTGGGGCTGGTGCTCTTACTCACTGTGCTACCTGGCTGCCCCAATGTTTTTTATTTTGTGTGTGTGTGTGCGTGTGTGTTCTTTGGCAATATGGTTAATGTGGAAATATGTTCTGTATGTCTTCAGCTGTATAATCAACATTATATTGCCTGCCTTCTCAAAGGGTAGGGGAGGGACAAGAAAGAGGAGAATAATTTGGAAACCAAAATTTTAAAAAAGTAAATGTTTAAAAACTTAAAATATAATCGGGGAAATGTTTAATGAAATAAAATGTATTTAAAAAATTTTAAAAATGGTTCAACCCACAAAAAAGAATAAAAACCATGGTCAAAGGATATAGTAAGCTTTCTAAGGAAGCTATCCAAGCTGTCAATAGTCATATGAAAAACGTTCCAAAATGCTAATATAAAGATGTAAATTAAAATAAATCCTAGGTTCAACATCATATCTATCAGACTAGCAAAGCAGTCAAAAAAGAAAAATGACAAAAGTTGGAGGTGCTACAGAAAAACAGGCATATTGAAGCATTGTCAGTGGAACTGTAAATTGATCCAGTAATATTGGGAAAGAACTTGGAGGAAGTGGGCCCAAGAAGTTACTGAACTGTGCATACACTGACCTAGTAACACCACTGCCAAATCTGTAACTCAGAGATCAAAGAGAGAGGAAAAGAACCCGTGTGTACAAAAATATTTATAGCAACTCTTTTCCCTAATAATATAGAACTAGAAACTAAAGGGGTACCCATCAAATGGGGAATGGCAGAACAAATTCTGGTATATTAATGGGACAGAATAATATTGTTCCATAAGAAATGGTGAAAGGGATTATTTCTTTTTTTCCTTTTTATTATTATTATTTTTTTAAGCAATCGGGGTTAAGTAACTTGCTCAAGGTTACACAGCCAGTTATTTCTGGGTGTAGTGCTGAGAATCTGAGCTCAGATTTGATCAGGTCATCCCGACACTGGAGCCGGTGCTCTTACTCGCTGAGCCACCTGGCCACCCTTAAGCAATTAGGGTTAAGTAACTTGCTCAAGATTACACGGCCAGGTGTTTCTGGGTGGGTGATAAGTGTCTGAGCCCGGGATTCGATCTCCAGGTCATCCTGACACTGGAGCCAGTGCTCTTACTCGCTGTGCTACCTGGCTGCCCCAAAAGGGATTATTTCAGTGATAACCTGGAATGACTTGTATGAACTGAAACAGAATAAAGTTAGCAGAATTAGAAAAACTACATGATAACAAAAAGACTATAAAAAGTATATATATATATTATACAGAAAACATATATATATGTATATATATATATATATATATCTACTGATAGAGAGTTGATGGACTCTGTGTATAATGATATGTATTTTTTTGGACATAATAAATGTGGAGGTTTGCTTGACTATGCATATTCATTAAAAGGGTAACCTTTTTCTTTACTTTTTTCAGCAGTGAAGGTAGAAAGAAAATAGATTTTTGTATGTTAAAAATGTTTAATTAAAAACAAACAAGAATTTTTCAGTTGGTTAATTTTTAAAATCTAGGTTTCCCTTTTCATTTTACTGCTACCATACTATTGGGACCACTGTCATTATATATACCTCAGTCACCTTCTGATTAGTTTCCATACTTACAGATATGCTCCCCACCCTACCTTACCCCTTTCATACTACATACTGCTGTTGCTATATCATCTTTCTATAACATTACTTTGCTTATATCAGTCTTTACTTAAAAAACTTTCAATGATTTATCACTATCAATAGAATGAAGTCTAAACTTCTTAGTCTGGAGGCATTCAATGAACTCTAAATTAGGTACAATTCTACTTTTCCAGCTTATCTCCAACTACTCATTTTCTAGCCTAATTGGTTTATTCATTATTTCTGGACCACATCTTGCACTTCTTCTTCCCTATTATTTTGCTCATATAATTTCCCACTGGCACGTCCTCTTTCTGACTTTTCATGTATCACCTTTCAAGATCCACCTTGGCTTTCATCATCTTTATAAACCCTTTGTGACCACCCCAGCCTGAAATAACTTTTTGGTATGAAAATGCTATGGCAATTGTTTTCTGTACAATTAATCAAAGGATCACAAAATTTCTGAGTTGGGAAATACCTCAGAGACTGGCTAGTCCAACTAATACCTAAGCAGAAATTTCCTGTGTAACCTTCCCTAGAAGTTGCTAGCCAGCCTGTGCTTGAACTGAATCACATCCTGTCTTCCTTCTGTATTGTCTAATTGAAGCTTTCATCATTTAACTTTTCACATATTTATGGTATCTCCCTGGAGAGATGATAAGCTCATTGTGAGCAGAGACTATTTCAACACTTAGTATCTCCACAGCACCGAGAAAAGTGATTTACACAAAGCAAGTGTTTAATAAATATATGTTATTTTGCTTCTGACAAGGGGAAGACTGGCATGTGCCTTCATTGCCCAAATGGCAAAAATAATGATGAAGGGGGAGCCACACTGGGCCTCAAACTGGACTAATTACTCTCATTCCCTGTGGGTCTTCATCCTCTCAGAAGCAATTCCAATACGGCCATAAGGGACAAAAGGAACACAGTTCACAGAAAGCACTTTTATACAGAAAGTTATCATCCTTTCCCTCTCATAAGACTGTGAAAAATCAAGCCTGTTTATTAGCAGAAGGCAGTGAAATGAAAGCATTTATTTCTATTTAACGGCTTGATGTGTTCATAACTACCAAGAGTAAAAAAAAAAGTCTGGAGAATCAAATCTGCTGAAGCTGACTATTCTTAATGTCTCTGGTAAGTCCTTGATCTATGTTAATCTCATATTATTGTAGGGAGAGTGCTGGAACTATCATTCATCTCACATATGAGCAAGGTACTCCTGTGTGTCATTCTAGATATCATCAAGAGCAAAATGAAGTCAGAGGGAGATGTCAAGAAGGTGGGATTTAGAAAGCGCAGAGAACCTCAATGTGGGATTTTCTCAGTTGAGAAATGTAATGGAGGGGGGTTGGGGAATTTAATCACCCACTTTATATACACAGTACTTCATCGATTACCAGAAAGCTTTTCTCATGCAAATGTGTAGAGATGTCTTCTATGGATTTAACCAAGTTCTCTTTATCACATTAGCTGAGAACTTGCTGCAATCAGCAGCAGCTGGGTGCACAAATGAAACAGCAAACTTTGATGCTATGAGAAAATGTTTTTACTAGATCCTTTTAACCTGTTACCTAGAGACAGCAATGGGAAGAGTGGTGAAGGGTTATGGCACGATGACTGTTAATGGTATATTAGATAATCCAGTGTTTTAATAAATGCAGTTCTCATCTTCACCACAGAAAGGAGCATGTGGAATTTTATGCAAAGAATAGTTAAATCACCTTAGGTTCATGAAGCAGGAAGAGATATTTTATGAAAAATAAAATTGCTACAATAATAACTCTCTAAACTTTCCAAATCACTCCTTATGCTTTTTCACTCATCTCTGTATCTCTTGTCCTTGGCCTCAACACAGGTGAATGATTTGAGTGTATGCATGCTAATATTTGCCTACTTAACCTACTCACTCTACTGGAGGCTGGACCATGTCTTGGGCTTCATATCTTCTTGGGATGGGCTAGCCATCTTCTTGTGCACACATCTCCTCCCCCAGCTTTTCATCCCTCAGAACAAAACTCCTTTCACTGGCACCTCTGCCCCTATATGTGTCGTCTTTCCTATTAGAGTGTGAACTCTTTGATGGCAGGGACGGTCTTATTTTTAATCTCTTTATCTCCAGTATCAAGTACAGTGCTTGGTACATAGTAAGTGTTTCAATAAATGCCTTTTTCATCCGTCCATTCATTTATAAAAAGGACCTTTTAAAAAAGTGTCTTCATGTGATGAAAATTATACAAAGCAAGAAATCACACCGTTGTGCAAACAAATAGCATTCTTTGTAAAGTTAATTATCCCATATGCTTTTTCCTCTCAGCTACAATGTTGACCATTTAGTAAGGACAGAATTCGTGAAATTCCATTCCCTCATTAATTCTTCTTTTAATAAATAAATTAATTAATTCAGGACTACTGAATGCCCTGAATCAAGACTTTTTAAGCTCATAGAATAGGGTGATCTTAAATGTTCTTAATAATCATACAGGTATTCTGTATGTACAGGTTATCCAAACTGTGAAACTCCAAATGTTTAGCCAGTATATATAATGAGGCTCAAAGAATGACTGAGAAATTGAAAAGCTGTCATTTCCACAAGATGGAGGAATATATAGGGAAAAAGGGATAAATGCATTTATGTACAGAATCAATAAAGATATAATAGGTATCTACTGTGTACAAAGTGCTAGGGAAATAAAGACAAAAGCGAAACAATACTTGCCCTCAAGGATCTCACTTTCTAAGGGGGAAACAACACATACAGAGGTTGTCAATATAAAATATGGGAAAAGTGCATACAAAGTAGTTTTGAGAGGTGGACCCTAACAACTTAGGGTATCAGGAAAAGGTTGCATGTAGTTATGAGGTGGCAACTTGAACTAGACCTTGAAGGAAGTCATTGAGGAAGTCAGAAGTTGTAGGAGGCAGAGGAGAAAATGGAGGACATTCTAGGCATGAAGTATACCTTATAAAGGGCAGCTAGGTGGCCCAGTGTTTAAGAGTGTCTGATTAAGACTGATCTTCCTGAGTGCAAATCTGGCCCCAGACATTCCCTAACTGTGTGACCCTGGGCAAGTCACTTAACCCTGTTTGCCTCAGTTTCCTCATCTGTAAAATGAACTGGAGAAGGAAATGATAAACCACCTCAGTAATTAGCACTTTGTTTTATTCATGGTAAATGCTTGCTGACTACTGACTTATAGGAGCATTAATTCAGCAGCTGTGTGGAATTCAGCAGCAGCAGCAGCAAATCAAAGAGAAAATACTTAAGTTGAGCTGGCCAAGAGGGAAGTGAGGGCAATATTGTCCAAATAAGACATGATGAGGACCTGAACTAAGGCAGTGGCTGTATGAGTAGAGAGAAAGGAAGAGACAGGAGAAATGTGAAGACAGAATTAATTAGAGTTAGCAACAGATTAGGCATGGGAGGAAGTAAAGAGTTGAGAATGAAACTGAGTAACTGGAGGTATGGTAATTCCCTAAACATAAATAGGAAAGATAAAGAAAGGAGTAGGTTTCTTTGGGGAAAGATAATGAATTTTATTTTGAACATACTGAATTTCAGATGTCTGTAGAACATCTAATTGGAAATGCCCCAAGAGTCATTAGTGCTATGTGGGCCTATAGCTTAGCAGAGAGAGACGCTACAGTCTCCTTCTATAGTTATCTAAAGCGTTGCTCTGTGTAAGGAAGGTCTAATGTAGAACAGGTATGTCAAAAATGTTGGGGGTGGCCAGGTAGCACAGCGAGTAAGAGCACCTGCCCCAGTATCGGGATGACCTGGGGATCGAATACAGGCTCAGACACTTAGCACCCACCCAGAAACACCTGGCCATGTAACATTGGGCAAGTTACTTAACCCTGATTGCTTTATAAAAAAATGTTGCCACATAAATAAGTGTATATTATGGGTGAAATTTAAAAAAAATTATATGCTTTAAGGGGTGGTTTCTTTTTTTTTTTTGATTGGGCAAAAGATCCTGCCCTAAGTAAAAAGATCAATTCCTCCCTTCATTTCCTGACTCTAATGTATTATTGGCTATATCCAAATGTGCACATATAACCTAGCCTACCATTATTGCATCTTGTACTTGTACTATAAACGCTGCTTAACAAGGAAAATATGTCAATACACAATGAATGCTCCCATTTATACCTTCAAATTGAACAAACTGCTGCAAGCTATGCTGCCAATTACCCCCAAGAGTGCATAACTAGTTAAAATAGGGGACAGATTTCAGTGACATCTGACATAATGACATTCATAATTACTAACACTTAACCATATATTAAGTTTTATCTTCTTTCTTTTCCAAAGATCCTTTCAGCTCTGAGCTCTGTTTGCACCTGGTGCTATATACATCAGGTCTCAAGTTTTTCACCAGCCTCCACATCCCTTTGTTATCAGGAACAAATTACAAAAGGTACTCCTTGTTCCAAAATCTGTTGATCAGGCAGGCAGATTCAGAAGATCTGAACTCCACCCAACTTGCTCTGAAACTGGAGGGAAGTTGTGGAGGGAGAGAAAGAGAGAAAATCAGGACTTAATTAGTAGAGATGCCTGGGTCTATTGCTGCAATCAGGGATGCTACTGACTGGTGAGGCCATGCCAAACTGATCAAAAACAGGTACTATTGCCAAGTTAGCACTCTGCCTACAGCGACTGTCAACTAATGATAGATTAGACAAATCTGATTGCTCTATCAAAACATTCATCTCAAATCTTGATTAGTAAGCCTATTGAATTATGATTAATTCACAAGACTGCTGCTGACAGATAAGGTACTTTATCTGACAATGTGTAGTAGTTGCTTTGCCTGAAGCAAAAAAGCTCTGAAGCTGCTGGTAAAATAAACAGTATCAAGTAGAACACACTGAAAAAGATAATGAGGCTACATGCACCTTTTAATTTAATAAAAGGCCTATTTGTGAGAAACTGGCCTTGGATACAAAAAGGTAGTCAGAATTGAGGGGAGGAGAAGGGGGGGTAAGAGAGGGAGGGAGGAGAGGAAAAAGAGAGAAAAGGGGGGAGAGAGGAAGATGGAAAGAGAGGGGAAGAGGAAAAGGGAGAGAAGAAGAGAAGGAAGGGAGGGAGGATGAGAAGGAACGGGAGGGGGCAGGGGAGGGAGAGATACACCCTTGGCACTTTTTATGGCATTTTCAGTATGCAATATGGAAAAACAAACCCAACCCTCAAAGTGAAATGGTTTTACAAAGGTGTCATCTTCAAATCTAACTATCAGTTACTCAGACCAGAAGCAGAGCAGACCTTTCATGTTCTTTGCAAGCTACAGTACAATTACCTTTTTTCCCCATGAAGATTTCTACACCCAAAAGAGACTAGCTTAGCCCAAGTTGCTAAGATTTCCTGGTGGATTTTTTTCCACAGGAAAAAGTGGAGCAAGGATGACAGTGTTCTTTTGTTTAGTATATGGTTTTGTTTTCATAAGATCAAAAATAAAATAAACTCAAAAAAGCTTTGTATCTTAAGGTATTCTGTAGGACATGTGCACAGGCTATATTTTAACATGCAGCCCTAAAACTTAGATGATATCATTCATTCACTTACTACCATTGGCTGAAGGTTGGCATCAATATAGCTCATTAGCTAACTCTAAACCCTAAGCTATCAAACTACTTACAGCATTGTCAATAACGTAACTGACATTCAAAAGTCTAGCTGCAATTTAAGGGAAAAGCTACCTTCTAAAAGTTCCATGTAATTCTAGAAGAAGGTCCTTATCATCTCATCACAACCATATGATTTTATAAAATACCTAATATATAAAATGCCTAATGTTCCATAATAATATTTCTCCCCAGTTCCACAGTTTGTTAACCTTCCAGTGACTTCTTTTTCCTCCCTTTTCCCTTCCTCTTTTTCTCTCTCTTTTTTATACCTATCATCTGTTAATCAATTGTGAACTGCAGATGGGGTCAAGGAAACCTACTTCCTTCTTTGATAGCCTCCAATGCTTCTACTCCTGGGGATAAAAATGCTTTAAATGGAGTTATATTCTAGGAAAATCAATATATGATTACTGCAAAGATTTGTATTGATTGTCCTGTTGCATTGCAAAAAGGCTAAAGAAAAATGGCATGGAACGTTTTCTTTCAATTCCTACTCCAGAGAGCTTGCTGTGAATGTTTTGGGCAAGTAGAAAATGCTAGAACTTTATTTAATGACTTAAACTTTTCTTCATTCAGTCCACTCGCTTATATCTTTATGTTGGAAACTGTTTTATTATTATTATTCCCTTGGCTTCTCTTCTGTAATCCTGGATGATGCCTTGGATAGTTGGGGAACCTCATATGGCAGAGAGGACTTTGTACTCCAGTCACGGAAACGAAGCTGGGCATTTTTCTTACAAAATGCTCGCCTTTTTAGGGTGTTAGTCTTCAAGGTTATGTTGGCTCAAATAAAAAAGTCGAATTTGTTTCTGGGGCACTAGACAGTGGTCACTACACAGTCCAAATGCTTCATCCCACCCGTAATTATTTAGCTGGATTCCCAATCATTGCTGCTGAGGATGCCACTAACGGAGAGCAGGCGCAATGAAGCTCTGCATTCTAAAGCTGCCTCATAAGAAATTCTCAAGGGATCAGAGAGTTCAGAGTTGAAAGTAACCTTAGAGATGGCCTCATCCATCTCTGTCCTTTCATAGATGTGGAAAACAGGGCCCCAAGAGGTCACAAGACTCACCCAAAGTCACAGAGGCAGTATGCAGCACAGCTGAGATGAGAACCAAGGTCCTTTGACTCGAAATCTAGTGTCTCTCCAGGATATTGCACTTATCCATAGGCTCATATATACAGAGTTGGAAGGAACTTCACAGTCCATCCAGTCTAACTCCTCCATTTTACAGAAGGTGAAACTGAGGCCCAGAGAGGGTAAGTGACATATCCAAAGTCACACAGATAATTAAATGGTAGAGCAGGCATTTGAACCCAGGGTCTTTAACTCCAAATCTGGTATTCTTTCCACTACCACACTGTTTTTCATTCTGTCATTGGAAAAAATACAAAACACTACCATTCATTCATTCAAACATTGAGTGCTCAATATATGCAAGGTCCTATGTTATCAGAACCTATGTGATGATAAAACAAACAACAAAACCAATAAACAAATCCATAAAAAAAAAGTTTCAGGAGGTGGGATTCAAATGATGCTCCACAAAATGCTTCTATCATCACCCCCCCCCCCACGGGCCTGTCCTGAATAGCTCCTGTGAAAAGCTAAATGGCAAGCTTCTGGAAAGGTCCGGAACTATTCTGTTTCTCTTTGTTTCTCCTTCAGGGCTGAGCACTGGGAAATGTGTGTCCTGCACACAGCAGGAACTTAACAAACGCTTGTTGTGAGCTGAGTTGAATTATACCTCCAGTCTCACTAAGGCTCAAAGGAGTAACAATAGAAACCAGCCTAACAAGTATTAAAAATGAATTTACTTTTTCTCCCTCAGAGAATAATAAATTTGAAATCAATTTTCCCACTAAAGTTTAAGAACATGGAATCATAAAATTGCAATGTTGGGAGATGCTTCCACAGACCTCCCAATTTCCATGCATGAACACTTAAAACTATCATAAAAAAAACTTACTTTCTTTTTTAGCTTAGAAGAGGATATTCCAAACCAAAGGGGAAAGGTTGTTTTCTCTTTTTCCCAGCAAGTTTGGAGCTTTGGATTTCAACTCTCACCATTAGAAAATTCTTCCTAATGGCTAGTTCATAACCCTCTTGAACTAACTTAAAAAGCTTTACTGAATATATGCCACCAGATCATCAGATCTCTTGCTTGCTTGACCATCTATTCTGAGGGGTATATAGCTTAAAGTAGAAGCTAAAAAGTCTTAAGCAGTAAGCATTTTAAAAAATGGTGCTATGGTTCCAATGGAACATGAAACTTCTAGATCTTGGCTGGGAAAGCTCAGCTTCCTTCCTTCACTAGTGATTAACTATGTGCTTTGAGAGACTGGAGACTTAGCAACTAAAGGATCCTGATGCAGTCAAGGTAAATGAAGTTCTGCTGGTCAGAGGGGTAAATAAGATTAGTTATGGACTTGGGGTCATCTACTCATGGAGGTCAGTGTGTGTGAGATTATTACACTTGGTAGAAGAGCAGCAGAATAGCATTAAGGAATAAATTAATGAAAAAAGTAGAAGATTATTTGGACTAAAGCCCTAATCAGTTTAGAGATTTCACTCAACTGCTCTCTTGGCCATTAGTCAACCTCACAAAACTAATACGCTTGTTTCTCTTAAGTAATTCCAGGAGATCACTCTTGCTTCAAAGACTCACAATCTAAGAGAAGCCATGAATAAGTTACCCCAGTTTGTTATTACACCTCATCCAGAACCCAGTGAAGCATTAAGCTACATGTTACTAAAATCATGAGCATTTGGAAACCAGACTATTTACACTGCATGTGTAATTGCTGCTCCTGTCTGGCCTTTGAATCAAAATAGGACATCATTCCATTTCCATTCAGAAACCCCGAATTCACCAATGCGCAAACTGCATATTTTATTAAATAAACACAAACTAGGAGATAATGGCATACATTTGTTTTCATTACAAGTAGTAATGCAATATTTCTCCAAGGCTTACTACATTAGCATTTCCCTCCATGTTTGCAAATGCCTTTGAACTTTCTGAAAAGCTACATCTGTTAGTTCCCTTGTATACACCAAAAAGTTACCAAGTGAATTAAGTTTTAATATAAATTGCTTTGTTCACTATTAAGATTGATGTTGGACACACTGTACTGTAAGTTGCAAACTGCAATTACAATTCGCTGCAATTATCTCTGGTTGTTAATAGCACAAGATAGCATGTCACTTTCTACCAAGTGTATAATTTATCATTTGTTTTTTTTTTCCATGAACTCTTGTGGTATTCCAAATGTATAATCTTGTTGTATTTATTTCCCAGCGGTCCAACAAAATGCACAGCAAGTGCTGACTAGAACAAACTAAAAAGCACTGCTATTGACAAGCCGTCACTTGAGCAGTAATGAACATTCTGCCTCTACGTTCACCTCACCAAACCAACAGCTTTAATTTATGATAAAGCAAAGGAGAGACAACCTCCAGGTTTATTATACCCTCAGTGCTGTTTCAAATAAAGTAATTAGAAGGTCAAGAGACAGGTCTGGAAAGCCAAATATAAATGCAACCCTTCTGTACCGACATTAAAAAAAAGTCTCAAGTGTTCAAAGAGCATTTTATCCATCCTTCTTTAGTAGAGTAGGGCAAGGCAGTTCTTTTACCACCGTAACCAATCAGAAACAGTGGCAGTTCCATTCGTTTACTCCATAATTTGGACCATATGGGCAATAAGCGGGGTACCTGTAAGAGATACCATCCTCATGAGAAAACGACTGACTATTCAAAAAGTCTACTCTGAACTTCAAACTTAGGGCAGGTGATTTGGATTTTTTTTGTGGGGGAGGGAGAAATGAACAGGGGAAGAAAACTTAGTAGAAGTAGCCCAGCTTTGGAACACTTACAGAGAAACCAAACTGAGTCAATGCTAACTTAACAATAAATGACTTCAAAGTTCAAACAAGCGGTCCAAATTTTTGCAGTACTGTTATGAAAATACTGAATATTAGAACACTGAAGTACTAAATAGAATACTAACGTATTGTTAGCATTTTAAGAGCCTGAGTGAACAAACAAGACTTTAAACTTGGATTCTGTTCCTAAAGGACTCTTTAATCTATGATTTCCCTGATGTGGGTATTCCCTTCATTAGTGTAGATTACAACCCATTCATTCCTTCTTATCCTGTTTTTGTCCATGTTCTACCCTAGGTCCTCCAAAGAGGATTCACCCAATATGTTGGCAGTTTCCTTCTGCATTTTGTGGGTACCTAGGCAACATTTACGGTTTTTTTTTATCTCCTCTTCCTCACTCTTGCTACATGACCAGCCTGCCTCCTTTTCTAGTAAAATATTTCCTTGGCAATATCCTTTATTCCCTTTTTTACTCATGGAAACTTGTTGGAAATCAGGTGCATTATGCTCTGAGTCACTAGAAATTTTATTTCTTCAGTGGTTAGGATGTTCCAAGATTCCCAATCAGAAAGCATCATTTGAGTCCAAAAGATGTGGCTCTGTGGGGATGGCAGTTTGGGACTGTTAAAAGCACTCATAGAACAATTTTCTAAGAGGTATGTGGTTTAAACACAAAACATTTTCAGGCATATATCATAAAGGAATGTTTACCTGAAGTAATAATAGCTTTCATTTACAGTTTATTTTATCACCTTATGTAAAACCTCCCAATATGTTAAAAATGGCCATAGACAATAATCTTTTTCTTTGTTATTAAACAATGACAAAAATTCATATAAAGATACTTAAGTTCTGAAAGTACAGTGTAGTAGACTCTCTCCATGCCTAAGCAGCTCCTTAGCAGGAAATCAGGCACCTCTAAAAACCATCTTCTAGATTGGTGGTTTTCAAATATTTTGGCCCATAACTCACTTCTTCAATAAGTCAAATAAGATTCACACACTATCTCTTACCCCCTTAGTCCTTCTTGCCATTCTATATAAAAGACACACATACATGCAAATTCTCCAAATAGCAAAGAACAAAGAAAAACACCTTCTCCAGTTCTGTGGCTCCCTGCATAGATTTTGTTGAAAAATTTAAAATGCTGTACTTTTTAATAGATTAAAATCTACAATCAGTTTGAATATATCACCATTACATTTTTGTGTGACTTGACTTTTGACAAACTGGGAAGATCCTAGTAGCCTGTAGAACACATGAGGGGCCCACTTAGAAATTTAATGCAGGGCCCACTAGTAATAAATTGCTTGAGTGAACTGAAAAAGTCATTGTACCTCCCCAAATGACAGTGTGACTTATTAGCCCCTGGGAGAATTTGACTTCATTAGGTTATAGGAGACAATTTTCTTCATCATGATCCAGTTTCATTTTGGGTGGTGGAATACAATCTGAGGGGACTTTGAACACAATTCTGTTGTGCAATTTTGCTTCAGGTAGTTTTTTTAGCCATTGTACCTTCAATGCATAAGTATAATTGCATTTAATTATACAAGTAGTGGAAATGTGTGTAATCTTATAATTAGAACAGGTAATTATATTGTAAAATTCCTTATAAAACTGTAAGGTAGAAAGCAATGCACATGTACAGTAGGTATTCCTTGTCTCCACCCTTGAACATTTTAGCTTTTCTATAACTCCTCAAGCAATGACTCTGTCAGGGTGCAACAGTGAACGGGCATGTTCACAATCTGATTCTGCCCGGGTGATGGCATGACCAGCTTCCTCCCAAGAACACCTTACTGTAAAACGTGCCAAATATTATTTCCACATTGAACATTAATAAATCAGCTCTGCCTGTGCTCTACAATATATTTGCCAATTAATTGCAACAACCATTACTCATGAACATTTAAAAATCACCGGATGTAAAGTATGCTACACATTAAGGAAGGAAGGTAGAGGTGGTTTATATCCAGGGACGTTTTTGAATCCTCTTATTCTTCTGAAACATCTCACCCCTACAATATTCTGCTGTTCAATAGAGTCCATATAAAGGGTGACTGAAGAGGCCTGGAGAGGCAGACTGGGAGAGAGTGCAGAGAACACTCCAGTCTAGACACAATGACTGAAATATGGAGACTAGGCTCATTAGCATCAAGTTTTCTTCTCAGTAACTTGGACTTTTTTTCCTTAAAGCTAATGACTTTTCTTATGAAAAAATAATCAGGCAATTATTCAGCAATTTGGGAAAGCTTAGCAAGAATGGCTGACAAGTATGAAAGTAAGTTAACGGTGCATATCCAGAAAGAGGCCCATGGGAAAAATTTCTCTGTCTGAATAGGGGAAAGAAAACTCCAACTACTCTGATTCAAGTATTTCCCATCAGAAGAATATCTACCTGGAGGGCTGGCAAGGGATGCAGGATGGGGGCTGGGAGGCATTGCATTCTTTTAAATAATAGCTAGGGAAGAGATGCATCCTCCAAACAATCACATTGTGACAAAGCCCTTGGTGAAGCTCACAACATTCTGCACAAATGAAGAGAGATTGTTGGCATCATAGGCACCAGAAATGTGCTGCAGATTAACTGCCTGCTTCATTGCTAATGACTGTTCAATTCCTTCAGACTAATTGGTGCAATCTAAATTTTTGCAGCAAAGACAAAGTATCAGCTTGATTTGGTGTCGATACAAAAATTGATGGATGCTTCTGACTTCTACTCCTCAACAATACACGGATTATTACTACTATAATTATCATAAATGACAAAACATGGGCAAGTGGTGATTACAAGTCTAATTCTATCTTGAGGTTTTAATGGCATAAACCACTCAAGCTTTACATTCATGATTTACTGCATCATCAGGATGCTTGAAAGGATTACTCTTGGGTAAATGTCACTCATTTTAGCAATAATGCATGGGCTTGGCCCAACATGTAACAAATAATCAGAACTGTCTCTTTTAAAATCCCCTTTTTTGACCATACAAAGTTGAAGATATTCCCCTCCCAAAACCTTTTTGGGGGGGGGAAGGGAGGAGGGTATATGTTATCACATTATTTTCTGGTTTGTGAAGAAAAGGGGCTTTTTGACACCTTCCTGACAATGCTGTACAACATTATACGGAGAATGAATGAAGACACTGTCATTATTATATGGGTAGCTGTCAAGTAAGTGCTACTAGAAGCTGTATCAACCAGAAACACTAACAAATGGCCCCCCTGAAATATACCGTCCCCACCTGCCTCATAGTAACACTAGTTTTCTAGCATGGTCACTAATGGCTACCACCACTATGAGATTTCTTTTTCTTCTTTCCTTCCTTTTTCTTGTAAAGATGATTGGGAATAATTGACTTATAATGAAACATATAGGAAGCCTGACTGTAAATTCTTTTAAAGTAAGAAGAGGGAGGATGAACAGGTTCACTGAAGGTCCAAAGAAACAATACATCTACCAGTAACAAAACAAAAAAAGCTTTTCACTTGAAAGATCTCCCCATTAGAGAATCCTACAAATGTAAATGAGAGTACAGTTTCAGAAAGTGAAGAAGCTTCAAATCACTAGAATTCCCTTATCACTCACTTGTGACTTTTGAATGCCCTTTTCAGTTTATGGAGACTCTTATATGTCATTTTTATTTATGAAAAAAATTATAAGCATTATTTGGTATTCTGAGGAGCAGAATATCAGCTATGGATTCCTAGTTTCCAATATTAGTCCTAACTCCAGCATCTCTGTATCTGATCAAACAAATCTCCAACTTTCTGTGTGCCAAGACAATGAAAATGAGACCATAATTAAAAACGGTCTAAGGAGTGTATGTGAGCTCTTCATATGAAAGTCAATTTGCAGATAACAGTAAACTATTGGGATAGTTTTTGGGGGGATGCGAAGGGAATGAGTTTCTGTAGTTTGCTTAGACTGGAAGTGTAGCAGCTGCTCATAGCCCAATCTCACTAATGATCAGCAGCATGGAACTTTGAATTGTTCTGTTTCCACCTTCGGCTACTTCACCTCACCTTAAGCAGCTTGGTGGCATGTAGCTCCCAAGATATCTCAGTGTTGATGCCAGATTTGGTGAGGACACACGATTGACATTATTACCCCTTTTGTAGCTCAGAAATCCTGAGTTCAAGTGATCCACCTGCCTCAGCCTCCATGGTAGCAAAAGTTACAGGTAGGAACCATCATGTCTACTTTATACTTTGTACAAATAGCCAAGTAATCCACAACTGCTTTTACCTTGGATTTTAATTCTTCATGGATGTGTTCAATCCAAGTGTTAAATAATCTACTCAATTCCATTCTCTGCTATATTAGTATTACCTTTTGGTAGTTACCAGATTATCTACTGTATTTCTTAAATTGGGAGGGTCAAAAGTGAAATTTCTTGGAATCATTTTAGGGCAAATTATTTTTTTTCCATTTCAAGAGTCACAATTGGAAAACAGCAAAATTCAATGCAAACTATCTCTTGCTGTTGTTATTCAAGGGATGCACATACCAGAGGAAGTACTGGGGATATGAGGAAATCTGTGAATCAGTGAAAGATGTTGGTATGCAAGATTGAAGATATACCAGCTGGCCTACAGCTTCAGCTGGTTTCCAGAGGCCAGGAAGAAATTAGTCTCACAACTCAGTTGAAAGAACACCTGGTCATTCACCCAGGGGCACCAATTCACTGGTGAACAAGGTTATCTTTGTTTCCTTAGCAAACACACCTAGGGATTAAATCATTTAAAGTACTGTGACTCACACTGTCCTAAGTCATTCTTCCTCTTAATAAAAATTTTTCATACTATGTGAAATCAACATTATTTATGTAAGACAGCATAGTGTTTATTTGGATATAAAAACACTAGTATCTTCAAGGTATGGCTAACTAGTCTGGAAGGCTGATGTTCTGCCATCTTTGTGAAGCCCAGATTGCACTATATTGGGTAAATGTGTTCAGTATTATAACTGTTGTATTGAGCCCTATTGGATAAATGTGGATTGCACCGTATTTCTACATAAATACAGTTACTACCAGGAGCAGTAGCTATTTGCCACTATTTTAATACACATAAAAATAACAAGAACCTGCCCTCCAACTGGAGACCCATATCCCTGGGGGATACCATGAGTAAGATCTCTTATCAAAAAGATAGTGTTTGGAGTAGCAGGAATGGGTGAATCAGCAGGAGTCAAAAGGGCTTTGTGTCTATTGATAGCTGCAGAGAACATAATTTCCTATTGCTATCCATCCTGGACAAAGCAAAACATAAAAAGAAATAACGTAGGGTGGCCTGGCTTGATCTAACACATTCAGTTCAGTGCCACATAATTCAATCTGGCTAGCACCAAGCTGGGCCAGTTTGCATGATAAGGTTGTTAGTGTTATACAAAGAGTCTCCTGGGATAGTAAGATGGCCTTACTATGGTGCTGTGTTGCACCTGAGGCATAGATTAGCCACAACTTTTAATGTAGCCAAGCATCAGGACACTTTGTGATTATTTCTGGATCACTGTCTCTGTGTAACCTTGGGACAAACTTTGCCACTTTGGGTCTTAGTTTTCTCAATTATACAATAAGGAAGTTTTGAATAGATGAGCTCTAAGATATTTCCAGGTCTAATAATCTACAGAACCAAAATATGTAGAATTACACTTAAGGGATCTTAGAGATTATTTAAATCAATTCTGTCATTTTAGAAATGAAAAAACAAGAGTTCCAGAGAGCTTGTAACTTGCTCAAGGTCACAATTAGTTTAGTAGCAGAGTTGAAATTTGAACTCAGGGGACTGGACTCCAAATCCTTGCTTCCATTATAGCATACTATTTCCCTTATTATTCTATGAAATTAGTCCCTGCCCATAGCCTAATAAAAATCAGGTGCTCAACCCTTAACCTAACAAAAGCAATTTCTCTCCCTGTCTAAGCAAAGGTCAGGTTGGGTCTTGTCATAATTGACAGGAAAGTGTGGTAGAGTAAATTAAGTCAGAGAGACTAGAATCAGAGATTACCTAAAATTGAAAGCAAAAAAGCCCAGATGTATGTCTTGGAGGCAGATGGGATAGGCTGGTGGTGGACTTGTGGAGGCAGAACATCTTGGCAACTTCTGCTGGCACTGGACTTGGTGGAAGGCCTGGGCAGACTCAGTCTAGAACTTAAGACTGAGAACTGGCTCTCCAGGAGATGCAAATAATTACCAAGCACTAATCACGTGGGAAAACCTTTCCTACTGAATTATCTTTCTCTTCAGTTCTTCTTTTTATTCTTCGTATCATTGGCTACGAGTGGTCCCTCATTTTCTCTTCTTTCCTAACTCATCACACTTAGTGTTTATACTAATGCCCTATAATAGTCTGCTATGGTAATTTACCCTTGATAGATCAGCCACAGTGCTGAGAGTTGTCTCCTAAGTCAGATGAGGTGGTGCAGTGAGACAGTGCTGACCTTGGAGTCAGGAAGATCTGAATTTAGGAAGCCCTGAGTTCAAATCCTGTCTCATATACTTAGCAGCGGTGTGACTTAACCTCTGTCTGCTTCAGCTTCCTCATCTATAAAACGGGAATAATAATAGCCTCTACCTCCCAGGTTTGTTATGAGGATCAAATGAAATATTTGTAAAGTACTTTGTAAACCTTAAAATACTACATAAATGCCAGCTCCCACTTTTCAATATTACTGTTTATTAAAAATTTTTTTTAAATTTATTTTTGGGGTGGCTAGGCTAGGTGGCACAGTGAATGGAGCACCGGCCCTGGAGTCAGGAGGACCTGAGTTCAAATCTGGCCTCAGACACTTAACATGGAAAAAACTAGCTGTGTGACATTGGGCAAGTCACTTAACCCCAATTGCCCTGCCTTCCCCCTTCCAAAAAATAAAAATATTTATTTTTAGTTTTCAACATTCACTTCCAGAAGATTTTGAGTTTCAAATTTTCTCCTCCATCTTTCCCCTCCCCCACCCCAAGACTGCATGTATTCTGATTACCCTTTCCCCCAATCTGCCCTGCCTTCTATCCCCCCTACTTCTCTTATCCCCTTCCCCTTCTATTTTATTGTAGGATAAGATAGATTTCTATACCCCATTGCCTGTATATCTTATTTCCCAGTTGCATGTAAAAACATAGTATTAATGTTTTAAACATTACTATAATAATAATTATTATTTTGACTATGAGTCATGTTACTTCAGTACTTTAATGGATCACGATCTCATCACTGTGGAGTCTGCCTTTCAATAGTACAAACTAAAACCCAAACATTCTTCCTCATCCTGTAAGCCTCTTGTCCACATCCTCCAATAACTTTTCTACAAAGGTGCCACCCAAAGGACTCTAGGACTTCTTATATATCTCTTGGCATTTTGTGACAATGGAATACATCATCTGTCTATCTGTTAGCCTTCATTCAACTAGCTGACATGTCCATGTTCTCTTCCATTTTTCTACCTCTTTGATGTTGCCTTTTACAATACATTGGTTGTAGCACTCTTGACTGGGAATATACTGAAGACTGTTCACATCCATCATGCGACCCTCCATTGTCCTTTGGATGACCAGAAAGCCAATTTTTCGAAGAACCTAGAATTCCATGACTGGCAACCAGACTGCATCACCAGAACAATAATGATGTTGAAAAAAGATGGGTCTCAGTTTCAGGGAGAAACTTCATAAATACTTCATAATTTTATAAATGTAATCTAGCTGACTCTCTTCTTCCTATTTAATTCTAGGCACAGTTAAATTTTTTTTTCATTTTCAGTGTCTGTTCTAGATGGACCAGCACCAAGGGATGTCCCTACAACTGCATATTATTGACAACTTATCTTCTGCCATTGTCCCCCTCCCAATCTTTACACTGAAGTCACTGAATATCGAAGCATATGTCAATTTAATTTGGATGAACATAGTGAATTCTTCAGAGAATTTTTTTTCTTCCTCATGCTCTGCAATAGATGTTGAAACAGCACTGCAAGAGGAACAAAGGTCCCAGGAAATGATGTTTTCCATTGCCTTCAGACATACAAGAAAACCGATTCCACCAACTCCTTTATCTTCCTCTCAAGGAGAATCTTGGAGCCATTCTTCCATTTAGCTGTAAATTACTTCTCTCTGCTTTCATTTATAGCAAGAACATCAGGAGGGATATGATTCATTTCCTTTGGCAGGATGTCAACTTGTTGGTCACTATATAAGGATCCTCCATTTAGGGGACTAAGAGCTAACTTTATTAGATGGCCTTTTCTGCCAGAAGCAGAAGGGGCATGGGACTGAGAGCCATTTGTTATTTTTCTTTGTTTCACAGGGTGCCAAGGTCAAGGAACCTATCACCTGGTGGTCAGACTCTATACTTAAGTAGGTGAGTCTTCAGGAAGCAGGGAGTCTATCGATAAGACTGTACTCAAAGCCTTCCCAGAATTTCAGACAGAGTCTTTAAGAGCTTATGTAGAGCAGACACAGCATTCAGAAATGCAGGGTCACCTCCATTTTATAAGAGAACATTTTAAATACTTGAAAAGCAGACAAAGATATGAAAGAACAGATTCTCTGAACTTCTAGACCAATATTTTAGGTCTTATCTTCAAAATGTAGTCATTAGACATTTACAGCATGATCGATCAGGGAATGAACAGATGATATTTGAGCTAGACATCCAGGGATGGGTAGGAATAGTGACTGTGTCATTCTGTGTTGTCCAGTCATTATTTCTACCATCCTTGGATGTTTAGCTCAAACATATCTGCTCCTTCCTTGATCTACCAAGTACTAAAATTTTCCCTCTTCTGAACTCCCAAAGAAATTTGTCTTCACATTAATATAATTTGCCTCTTCACATTAATATAATCATAAAATATTTTCTTCCCTTCCTACCCCAAACTGCACCTTACCCCCAACACTTACAGAAAATGACTAGTTCTACCTTATGAAAAAGACTGAAGTCATCTGATGTGAGTTGCCTTAGATTTTTTTCCTCTCTCCCTCAAAACTTCTCAGATTCATCTTCACTTTCTCCTTTTCTCACATCACAGAAGATCCTATGCCTCACTAAAGCTAATCACTCTACCTAAACCCTTGATCCTATTCCTTCTTGCTCTAGGTCCCAATTCTAAGAGTCATCTCTTTCTCATGCACCTTTATTTTCTCCAGAAGTGTGGGTTTCTTCATCTATATGAAGAAGTTGGGGGAGAGGGAGAACTAAGTGGCCTCTGAGATTCTTTTCAGCTACAGAACCATGATCCTATGACCTGCCTACAAAACTGCTCAGGACTCCCCAATTTTAAAACAAAACAAAGCAAACAAAAATCCCCCCTCCCCAAAAATCCCTTCTTCTGACTTCCCCTATGCAACTAAAATTCTATTTTCCCCCTTCCTTCCTTTCACTGCTAAATTTCCTGGAAAAATTGCCATTTACACCTGATGCTTCCACTTCTTCATCTCCTCTTGTCAACATTATGTTAATGACATTTTCACTCGTAGTTTACTAATAACGTCCTGATGGCCCAGTCCAATGACTTTTTTCAGCTTCTTTCCTTCCTGACCTTTCTGAAACTTCTGACATTGTTGACCAATCACTTGTACTCGATACTCTGATGCTCTCCCCATCTCTCCAGCTACACACACTTCTGGTTCTCCTCCTCCCTCTCTAACTTAATTATCCCTTCTTTGTGATATTTTCTGACTTCTCTTCCTTTTCCCAAACACTTAATCGAATTTCTCCAAGAGCTTGTCACTGGTATTCTGATTATTTCTCTTCTTTGTCAATCTCAGAGTTTTAACTGCCATTTCTGTATTGATGTTTCTCTGTTCTCTCTTATGAGATGAATCATGGTGGGCAGTAGACTTGGGGTCAGTAGAACTAGGTTTGAATTCTGTCTCTGAAATTTTCTATGTGACAATGGACAAGTCAGCTCACCTTTCTGAGCCTCAGTTTCCTCATCTTCAAAACTAGAATATCAAATAATGCTTAGAGCACCAACCTCCCAGAATTGTTATAGAGATCAAATGAGATATCATGTAATACAGACCTTAAAAGTGTAGTATAAATTTATTATTATTCTGTGCTCCCCTCTCCAACTGCCTCTAGGATGTCTCTAACTGAATGTTCCCTCGCAAATCAAGACCCAAGTATCTCAAATCAAGTTTATTTTTTCCCCTTAAATCTATTCACACTTATGACTTCATTATTTCTGCCTATGGCAACCCTACTTACTAACATATCATGTTTGAAATCTTAGCATTTATCTTTGACCTTTCCCCCTCTGTAACTCTTATTTAATCAATTACCAAATTCTGTCACTTGTATTTCCACATATTTCTACTATGTATCTCTTCCTTTATAATCACATTGCTATTATGTTAAAACAGGCCCTCATTACCACATACTTAGACTACTGTAATTACCTCCTAGGAGGCCTTCCTGATCCTACTACCCTATCTCCAAATTTTCCTTTACATCAAGGCCAAAATAACTTTTCTTTTGTGTAGATCTGGTCAGATATCTTCAGTGGCTCCCACCAAATAAAATTCAAATTCTTTTTGCCCAGCATTCAAAACATTCCACAAACGGGTACCATCTTACTTTTCCAGCCTCATCTCACATCTCCCCAAAATACCTTATGCTTTGGCTCACTGGCACCTTTGCTAACATCATTCCCTATGCTTCCCTATGTTTGAAATGTTCTTCTTCCTCTTGGCTTGCTGTACTGTTAGGTGTTTTTTAAAAGCCAACTAAATTATTACTTCCTCCAGGAGAGTTCCCCTTAACTACTCAATCAGTAAGACCTTCTTCCTTACACCTCCCACACCATTTTATTTTGTGAATGTCTAAGTAACAGCATGTTTAACAATTATGTTTCCATATCTCCCCCAGCACTTAGCTCTGCATGCAATAGTTCAATTGAGTTTTTTTTTTCAATTGTGTCCAACTCTTCATGACCCTGTTTGGGATTTTCTTGGCACTGGAGTGGTTTGCCATTTCTTCCTCCAGCTCATTTTACAGATGAGGAAATGGAGGTAAACAGTATTAAGTGACTTGCTCAGGGTCATACAGATAGTAAGTATATGAGGCCAGATTTGAACTCACAAAGATGAGTCTTCCTGACTCCAGGCTTGGTGCCCTATCCACTGTACCAATGAGCTGCCCCAATAGTTCAAAAGGTGCTTAATAATTTTAGGAATGAATATTAGATGGGAAAAGGGCCTCAGAGACTTAGTCTAACTCCCTAATTGGACAGATGAGTAAAATGAAGTCTAGAAAAGTTAAGTGACTTTCCTAACTTATATTCCATATTACAAAATAATTATTTTTATATGTCTACTTCTCCTCTGTTGGATTGTAACCTCTATGATGGCAGGAATTATGTTTTCTCCATCTTCTCAATCTTCATTAGACATTGAACAAATATTTCTTTAAAAATGTGCATAAGTCAAAGTCACAAACAAGGCTCCACAAAGGAAGAAAGACTAGAAAACTTGGCCCTTGACTTCAAAGAAGAGAAATCAGTTCATATACCTACGAAAACAAAGATATAAACGATGGAAAATAAGGCTGAGCAGTGATGTCAAACTCGGGAATGGGGCCACTAATAGGTACATAAGGACCCCTGTTAGTCACAGATTAAGTTTTAAAATGTAATGTCATTTATGTTTTATTGTATTTTTATTTATTTTATTAAATATTTCTCAAATATATTTTAATCTAGTTTGGGCCCCACATGTTTGACACCTCTGATGTAGTGGATTTACCTAAGATTGAGAAGATATAGAATAAAGGAGTCAGGTGAGGTTAATCATATAACAGCAGGGGACTCAAATGGGTATTTGAGGAATTTAGTGAAACAATATTGCTGATCAATTATGTCATTTCCCTGCTTGAGAAACTACTGCTTCAAAATCCTATGTAATAACAACAAATTGAATTTCTGTGGTACTTTTAAGGTATTTTTTTATGTTTTTTTGGGGGGAGGGATAAAGAACTTTCCTAAAAACAAATGTGAGAGGTAGTACAATTATTTATTTTTATTATTATTTTTTAAGCAATTGGGGTTCAGTAACTTGCTCAAGGTTAAACAGCCAGTTATTTCTGGGTGTGGTGCTAAGTATCAGAGCCCAGATTTGATCCCAGGTCATTCCGACTATGGGGCTGGTGCTCTTACTCACTGCACCACCTGACCGCCCCTAAGCAATTGGGGTTAAGTAACTTGCTCAAGGTTACATGGCCAGGTATTTCTGGGTGTGTGCTAAGTGTCTGAGCCCAGATTCGATCCCAGGTCATCCCGACTCTGGGGCCGGTCCAGAGGTAGTACAATTATTAACCCCATTTTACAGAAAAAAAAAAACTGAGACTCAGAGAGTAAATGACAGAAGCCAAGATTTGAACCCAGGCTCCCTAGGTCCAAATTTAGCACCCTCCCTCTATAGTACACTGCCTTTCACATTCAAACTCATCAACCTGGTTTTAGAGGCCCTCCATAATCTGACCCCAACTTTCCCAAGCCAACTTTATCTCTCTTTATTCCTCTAAATGATCCTATGAAGCCTGGGCTCCAATAGAACTGATCTCATTATCACTTACTCTCTCTGCCCCTAGCTGATTCTTATTTCCACACTTAGGCTCATGCTCATGCTCTGTCTGGAATTCCTTCTCCATTTATTCAAATCTTATCCATTATTCAAGGCCCAGTTCAAATCTCATCTCTTCCATGAAATATTCTTAACTACTCCAGTCCCCTCCATCATCCTCTGAATTCCCATAGCACTCACAATTAGTACCACCCCATTTCACAATTGATGATTGTTACAATTTTTGACTGTAACTATGAAGTCAAGAGAAAAAAAAATTCCACATGTAATGCAGAGATGGATCTCACTGCTCTATTGTAACCTTCTGGCTACTACTGCCTTGTATAACTCTAGTATGGTTCCTTTGGTGGGAGCTACATTTCCCTACACAATAATGAGTTCTTTGAGGGCACAGTCTGTATTTTATATCTCTTCTGTTTCCCACCTTGGTTCATAACACAAATAAATCAATGCTTTTAAAACTTTATTTGAATTATTCAAGACTTCTTTTTAAAGAAATATGCACTGTATTAATCTTAATCTGTATCAGGGGCCTAGTCAAGATCAGTGCACTTGATCCCTACAGATCAAAGCTGTCAAGGGTTGGCAAGATAGGCCATTAGCATCTTGGGGGAGGAGGTTGCCAAACATGAACTTCACCTTTATACATCTCATGAATGACAGATAGTTTGTATGTATAAATGCTAAAACATTCATCAAGCACTAGGCACTACAAAATGCTAAGGGCTATGGATATAAGTGAGCAAGATCATTTCCTGACCTCAAGAAGCTTACATTCCTATGGGGAAAGACAACACAAAAAGGGGAGATAGAAGCCTGGCTTAGAAATGGGGGCCACAAGGTGACACACAGGCCTGGTTCTGAGCAAGATAAAATCTCACCTATCATACCCCACCTATTTATCATTTCTTCGTGTATTTATTCAGTTCAATCCCTACTTGTACTTTACAGATATGCTGGGGGCTGATGAATAGGAAAGATGCTATCTTAAGTTTCCCTAGGCTCTTACTTTAGTTCACTTTAAGTGTTAACTTGCACAAATACCTGGCTCAGAGCTTGCTCCTATCACCCTGAATCAGTTCTAATTATCTCCTGTTTATTTACTCCTATCTGAGAATATACTCAGTTTACCTAAAAGGAGCACTTTCTGATCAGACACTCTGGTTGGGGTGAATGACCCCAGTGGGTCACTAAGTACTGATAAATCAGGCACAGGTCAGAAAAAGGGATTTTAACTCTCAATTAGGCCATATCAGCAATTGAAAGACATGTTCCATTGCTTCATTGTAGCTTCTATTACATAAAGTATCTTATGGAGACATATTTTACTTTGCTGAGTCTTTGATTTCCCAGGGAAACTAATAAATAATCAACACAAAAACATGATTAAAGACTGATTGAACTACCATCCAAAAAGGAACTCTAGCCAACAGAAAATCTTTCTGATCCAAACCTTTTTATTTCAAGAAACAGAATTCTTACTTAGCTTTTCAAAAGCCTGATGAAGGCTTCAGCTAAGTTTTGACATGAGATTTTCATATTCAAAATATCTACTGAAATAAGGGAAGGAAGGATATGGATCTTGAAACTGCATTAGGATGAAATGGAGCTTAGTAAGTTAGAAAGGGAAATTACTTATCTGTAATTGGAATTCTCTCCCCCAAATCCCTTTGAAATCATGTTCAACCACTTTCCTATCGTGTGCTCATGAGAGCATTACTTTAACCCTTTATGGAGATGCCCACCACAAGCATGAATATTTATTAAGTGCTTTGTGAAGAACATTTCTAAGAAATGGTCTTTCCTCTCAAAAGAATTTCACACTAAAGCAATAGATAGAAACACTTTTCAAACTAGGAAGGTCCAGGATTCACTTTATTGTTTTCCTAGAATTCTTCTTCTCAACTAATAAAGAAGAGACCTCAGCAATGAAGTAAGTCTGAGGGCAGCCCTTGGGGAAGTCTAGGTAGATTGTATTAGAATAAAATTACATAGAAACAGACTCTATTTTGTTTTGTTTTGTTGTATCTCCAGAGCCTAGTACAGTTGCCTGAAGAATAGTAGGCACTTCATAAGTGTTTCTGAATTGAATTAACTTCAGAATAAAAAGCTGAACACCATTCAGCCAAAGTGTGCCTGTGAGCAGATGTGGAAAAGTTGTCTAGATGGACTAAAGAAGAGGCAGATGGGACAGGAGGTTTTCCTTCCCTTCATGACACATGACACATGTATGTCATACACCTAGATATGAAAGGAGGAACCACAGCATTGCCTGGTAAAATACAAAAATGAAACAATTCCACTGTGATCTTTGTTGATTATACTTTACTGCCTCAAGGGTACTGCCAACTTAGAGAAATAAAAATATGTAGAAAGTTCATATGGCTAAAATCTTCATGGATAAGCTACATTTTCAATGTTGAATACATTCTGTCTTTTCAAGGATGGAAACTCTACAAATAACTTCAGGACCAAAATTCTTTGGTATGGTTGGCTGATGATAAATGATGGTCTAAATACAGTAAAAAGCATTTTGGTCAATAGTGATATTGCCCTCTGGTAACCTGACAAATCTCTTATAAAAACAACATTTTAAAAAATCAACTTAAATTTGATTGGGCAGGAAGATGTTTTCAAAGCCTAACATGACAGAAGTGTTTAGAATCTAATTTTCAGGGTTTTTTTTTTTTTACATTTATTTGATAGGTTTTCAGTTTTTCACTTTTCAGGGTTTTTTTTTACATTTATTTGATAGGTTTTCATAGCTCCTTTTTTCCTGAAGAATATACATTGAACAATTCAAATATTTTAAGTATTTTCTCCAATGTACATTTTAAGAGCAGCAATATTTCTTGGAACCAGAAGCAAGAAGACATATTGACTGAAAAAAATCTACTCTAATGCAACTGTTTGCACAAACTTTTTAGAAGGTAGCTTCTTTTTAAAAAGAAATTTAAACTTCTTTTTTTTACTTCAAGAAATAACTTCATAGTCGATAATAATGGATGAGCCATAAATTATTTTTCTGCTGAAAATAGGCATTTTTTACAAGATGTAACTAACACCCATTACATTAAGAATATCATTTTGAAAATTAAACCAAAATCTGTGGTTATAATAGAAAAAGAGGCACTTTCAGTTTTTATATAGTTTGAAATCTATAATGAACCGAAGCATAACAATTTAATTACCCAACTAAAATTAAGAGTACCAAGACATGTAGTTAGCACACATGCTATCATTCCTTAGTTACCCCGACAACATAAAAGCATAGTGACTTTTTAAAATAAATAATTTAAAAATAAGATCAATATTTAAAAGTCAAAAAGGAGAACTAAGGAGAAATAAAACAAAACCAAAATCACTGCTATTCATGTGCAAACAAGAAGCTATTTTTTCCACTGGCATTGAATGAATATAATTTTTTAGTTGACATTTTGCACTCAATTATAGCCCTTTACTTTCTTATTTAACTGTTTAACCAAGTTTCTTTTTAATGCAAATTTTGATTTTTTGCTAAATTAAGTAACTTTTAGCCTAACATTTGGAAGACTTATTGAGTCTCTGCAAATTTCTGGCAATGGAAGAGAACTGTACAAGTGCTACAGGTCTCATATTTGAGACAACATACAAACAAAAGCAGAATGACTAATTAAAAAACAAGGAAAGGAGATTCTCAGACAAAAAAAACCTAGGAATTATAACTAAGGCATGAAAAGTTTTGTGGTAAATTACAAATTAATACTGGTTTTTTAATGGAAGTCATCCAAAATTAACATCTTGTAGCTTCAGAAGTCTTGGGATCCCAACAGCCTAGAAGTTTCTAGATAAGGTAGTCAAATTCAAAACCAGTGTATACACTCACAAAGGAAATATGGTATTTCTGGTTATCTCAGCAATCTGATACTGGAAAAATTCACATGTGAAAAACAGGCACAAAAGAGGTTTTCTATTCTTTTTAAATGAAGTAAACAGATGAATCATCTGTTGATACACTAATTAAAAGTAATAGAGAAAATATAAGAATCTGAACAAAACTAAGCATATGGGTCCGATATTAGGCAAATTTTGGTTTGACTACACATAGACATCACGAAATATTTTCATTTATGAAGTATTTCAAATTGCCATTATCATTCTAAATCTTCCCAGTTATCAGTAAGATTACCTTTGCTTTGCAGTCTAATACTGACCAATTTTCCAGTTGACTTGATACTGGATTTCTGTCGGGGTGACTGGTTGAGGATCTATAATAATTTTTTTTCAGGTTTATGATTTCAGTGAGGGCCTCCACCCCTGGCCAGAACCCAGAAATGGAGCAGGAGCCAGAGCCACTGGAGCCGATGCCGCCGGCCTGACCATGTTAGTTTCAAGCCAGCGGAAGCACACCAGGTGCTGGGGCAGGGGAAAAAGGAGGGAGCTGGGACTAGAACGTAGCTTTGATGAAGATGTGAAGTAATAATACTATTGGTTTATCAAATCAATATGCCCGATCACAACTTCTCACTCATCAACCCTCATTCCTTCTGATCAATAAAACTGAGCTCCTTGAGGGCAGGGAGTGATTTGTTTTTGTTTCTGTATCCCCAGTGACAAGTACTATCATTGGCACATAGCAGGTTCTTAATAAATGTTTGTGAAATTTAATTTAATAATGAATACACTGGTAGGCAAGATCTATTAAGTCAGCATTTCCCAAACCATTCCGCAAAACTCAAGTGCAAGGTGATCAAGAGTTGTATGAGAAAATTCCATTGTTTCAGAGTTAGGAGACATATCCTGGCATCCTATATCAGACCTACCTCACTCTCAGGTCTTAGCTCTGACTATAGGTCCACTGAGAGCTAATTAAACAAGCTTTTATTACCCCTCCTCATAAAACAAGGTAAGATGGAGGCTGAAAAAAAGAATTGCTTAAGTACTCACACCTTGTGGTTTACTTTCACAGACACTATCTGCTAGTCGAGGCTAATGCATCTTTCTACCTCTCCCTAGCCACAGCATGGGCAAAGCCATGTATTCATACATACCAAGCTCCAATGTGTACCATGACAAATTAGTCTGAGAAACACCATACTAGACAATTTTCTATTATTCTGTTTCATTGTAGCATTATACAAATGTTCTCTTAAAAGTAATTGCCCACTTTTCTTAGGAAAGAGTGAAATACATAAGGCAAAAAACGAGTAATGGGAACACAGCATGCTTTAGGTAGGGTTTCTCTCTAATGGTCAGGATTACAGGCTGTCCACTACAGAGGATATATGTTTTAAAAACAAGTCACAAAGTCATCACTTCAAAATGGTGTCATTTCTATGTTCCTATGTAATCTCTCAGAAAATTCTATATAGGATATATTCCACCTCTATTGTATGTTTCTGGTCTAATCAAATCAGAGTGTGATATAATAGATAAATCAATTACACCGAAATATGGAACTCTAAATCATTCTACATACCCAAACTACAGGATCTAAGAATGGAGTATGTGAGGGCATACAAATGGGTGTTTCATACAATATTAAGCCTCTGGAAGGAGTGCTTGTTTGTCAAAACCTCTGACTTTGGATATTGGGCAGCTAGGTGGCACAGAAGATAAGAGTGCCTAGAGCCAGGAAGACTTCTCTTCCTGAGTTCAAATCAGGCCTCAGACATTTATTAGCTGTGTGACCCTGGGCAAGTCATGTAACCTTGTTTGTCTCAGTTTGCTCATCTGCAAAATGAGCTGGAGAAGGAAATGGCAAACAACTCTGGTATCTTTGTCAAGAAAACCTCAAATAGAGGAAAAAAGAGTTGGACAGGACTGAACAACTGGTCATTAGCAATTTTCAAGATTCTCTTTTATATTAATTCATAGGTCCCCAAAGTGGATGATACTGCCCCCTGGGGGAACTGGAATGATGGGGGGTCAGTAGTAGCCTCAGGTGTAATTGGGGAGCACTGAATAAAAATAAAGGGGAGGTAGAAGCATAATGAAAGAACAAAAGATAAGAAAAATTTGAAAAACTGTTCCTATATGTTTCATCTGTTGTATAACAGAGTTAAAGTTATAGTGATTACATTATTCTCCAAATAAACACATAAAATGCAAGTTATAACCTATCAGTGGTCAAGTGTCCACTGACAGGTCTTAATAAGCAAGTGTCGGCAGGTGAGCATGTTGTGCGCTGTCAGGACGTCCAGCATGCATTGGCAAGAATATGTGTATGTAATGGCTTGTTTACAATATGATACTATATGGTGTAATGTTAATGAAATAGGAAGATCTTCCCCACCCATTAATAGCCCTATGTGACCTGCTTTGAACTCTGGCCCAGCTGACACCTATGATACATCCTGAGTCACATGGAGCCTGAGTCACATGGAACCTAGTGTGAGGAAGGAGCTTGCCCAATTGAGCAGAGAGTGAGACTGAAAACAGAGCAGGAAAGCACAGAGCAGAGAGAGAGAAGCAGCTTGAGTGGGCCTAGAAAGGAATTTTGCCTAGGGGAACATGTTTGTGGGAAGGCCTAACAGAAAGAAGGTTTAAGATGTTGGTGCTCCCTAGATTAATGCTAAGTACCTTGTTAAATTTTATATCCTGGTATACTAATGAAGTTCTGAATAAATATTTTGGTTTTGCCTTTGTGGAAGAGAGCTTGCTATATTTTGCAAATCTACCCTGGAAAAGGCATTAAATATGGTTATGTGACATAATATTACATCATCAAAATTTCAGTGCAGGGAAAAAAACACAAGTTTACAACAAATTATTAAATTTAAGATGCATCATTTAATTTTTGAAGTGATACAAATTTTTTTTAAAAAAACGTTCAATATTTAAAGTAGATTTCCAGTGGGGTGGTAGGTCAAATAAGTTTGGGAGCCTCTGCATTAGCTCCTCCATGAACATAACTGCTTCAGAAGTTAAGTTCTGCCTTTCCACTTGCTTGGGATTCTACATGAGGGTCAGAAAGAACCACATTATCCTCATAATATTATAGGATTTAGAGCTAGAAGAGATTTTTTAAAGACCATTTTGTGTGACATCCTCATTTAAAAGATGAGGAAACTGAGGCCCACAGAGGGGCAGAGGTTGTATACAGAGTAAGTAGCATAGATAGGACTCAAAACCAGGTTCTCTGACTCTACTGTACCCTACTGCCTATATCTTTTCAGGGTCTCCCAGCATTCTAGCAGTGTCTTCCCAACATTCTGACCACTAGATAGTCTCAGTTGGTTTTGTTCCCGGAAACACAGATATTTTCCTCAGGCAACAGAGTAGTAGCTAACAGATGGTTTACCACATTGAAACTTGTGAGGGGTTGGGGGGATTTTCTAGAGTGAGCTCATCTGCTTCTCCCTACTGCATCAATGTGTTTTGCTCACAAGGTTTCCTCATTGCCATGACAAGCAAGGTACTACTTAAATGATATCAAAACACTCCATGACCTATTTGAATATGCTAGAGTAGAGGAACTCTCTCTCTCTTTCTCTCTGGTAAAATACGAATATAGAATCAAGTGATTAAATGAGTAAACAAATTAAAAAAAAGCATTTCTATGTGTTGGACACTGCGCTAAGTGATGGAAATAGGCAGAAAAATCAAGACAATCCCTGCTCTCAAGAAGCTCACACTCTAATTGGGGAAACAACACATAAAAGAAAATTCAGTTTCGGGGAAGATGGAACACCCTAGAAGTTCTAAATAAAAGGACTCATTTGCAGAAGGGGGAAAAGGCCTGGAAATCACAGAGTAACCAGTTAAATCAGGCTATTCAGGCTGACCTGTTTGTATAGAATTTATTTAAAAATATATTAGTTGTAGGACTCATAGTGTTGATCAGATAAAGAACCACTGGGCATCTGCCTGCCAGGATCTTGCCCTAGTTTCCTTTCAGTGGCAAAAATAAATAAACAAATATTTAAAAATTAAAAAAAATTAAATTTTAATTTTTAAAAAATCTGTTAAAAGTGATAATTTGCTATCCCCGCCTACCCTTCATTTCAATTGAACAAATATTCATCAAGGCCTATGAAACAGCAACCACAATAGCACATAGGGTGGGCTGATAGCATAGGTTCTTTGATCTTCTTTTTAAAAGGAAAGACAGTTTTAAAGGGGTTAATGATCTTACTTTAATTAAGAGATAATTACAGATAAATAGAAAGAAATAAGTATCCAAGAAAGAATCTAATAGACAGGGCTCCAACTGTCCAAACAGAGTAATAGATACCTAATCATCAGACCAGGAAGCACCAACATCTGAGTTCACAAAACCAGGGGGCTCCTTAACAACCACCCGGAGTCTCATCTGGGCCAATCACAAAGAAACATTCTTCCCATGAGTGAGCCCCAAAGTAAAATACCAACTTCCCAGTATATATAGTTTTCAACTAATAGGCTCAGAACCAGAAGGCATCACAACCCATGTAACTCAGTGCCTAATTGGCCTAGTGCCAAAAGGTGTGAAAGGCTTCTTGAAATCAAGCCTCCCCTTAAGCAAGCTTCCCCCTAAGCAAGCTTCTCCTTAGGCAAGTTCCTCTCCCAAGGTAATATAAATCTCCCTAAATCACCTGATGGCCTCTGTGTGACTCAGGATGTGTCACTGTGAACTGTGAAGTTCAAAGCAGCATGATTGAAATACCTGTATTCCTTTAGACCTGAGAACACGGTCCATGTTCCAAGGTAAAAAGGAACACATGTGGTCACATAGGCCTATTAATGGACAGGGATGATCTTATATTCCATGAACCCTATTAAGTGCAGGGCACTTTGTTAAACTCCTGACTCTAAACTGCTCAAAGCATTATTAACTAAAGTCCTCATTAAGATATCTCTAGGGTAGTTAGGTAAAACACCAAAGCCCTGACACTTGGCAAAGGGTCCTTGCCAACCCAAACTCTGCTGATTTCTGGAGGCTTAGATCTAATGAGATCCTGAGTATTCTCTTAGAGAACATGCTGGTACTAATGATACTGGCATAAAATTTCATCAGCTGAAGTAGGAATTCTTATCCTTTTTTGTTTCACGACCCCTTCTGGCAGCCCAGTGAAGCTCATGACCTTTTCTCAAAATAACACTTTTAAATGACTGAAGGAAATGCTAATTTATAATTAGAGGTTTATGAAAATAAGGAAGTAATTTTTCTCCCCACAGGACCAAAGTTATGGATGAATGGTGTGAAGCCAAACTAGGACATCCACAAACCTGTGAACATCACAGTGAGGAAGTCATCTGAAGCAATCTTAGCCCCTCCAAAGAGACAACTGCCACCTAAATCTGAGTTTATTCGACTCCTTATTTCTATTCAAACTCTCAAATTTCTGTGTCCTTTCATCTCCATCACAGAACTAGAAAGGGAACAGGGGTATTATCCCCACTTTATTGCAAGAGACATTACAGTTTTAAGGAGCCAGGAGTTTGAGGAAACTGTTGCAAAACATCACTATCAATTACATGAGACTTTAATCCTATCATGATGCCTCCTAAGTATTGGTGAAGGTATGCTCTGGACAATCAATCAGGACCACAAAATTTGGTAGTATTGGTTTTAAAGCTCCTTCAATTTATATTGTTCTCTAAGAACTTGACAACCAAGTCCTTATTTATTCACTACCTGAAATCAGCTGTGGGGATTGTTCTTTAAGAAGAAGGTTATTAATTCTGTCAGCCAGGTCTTTTACAATCAGAGGAACCAGCTTCATCAGCATGTGTCAATGGAATAACATGCTGACTACAGTCAGAGATCTCTGTTACCAGACTGAAACTTCCTCCCCTGAACAATTTCTATAGCATTCCTAAAGGGTCCCAGGGCTCTGTACCTTCAGCCATCACAGGGATCTGACACTGGCAGAGTAACATCTATTCACAAAGGCAGGAAGATCTACCACCCAAACATACCTGTTCTTTCTTTTCCCCTTCACTGTCATCCAAACTACTTGAACCACATGATTGTTGTTCAGTTCTCTCAGTTGTGTCAGACTCTTTGTGACTCCATGTCACAGGTGTCATGTCAGAGGTTGGATTTGAACTCAGGAAGATGAGTCTTCTTGACTTCAGGCCCAGCACTCTATGCACTATGGCACCACCTAGTTGCTCTGAACCATGGTGCAATGTGAAAAGCCCATGCTCTAAAGTCAGAAGATCTGAATTAAAAAACCACCTCTAATACTTTACTTCCTGTATGACACTGGACAAGTCATTTAATCTCCTCAGACCTCAGCTTACCTAATTGTAAATTGAAGGCATTGGACTCGATGACCTCTGGAGTCCTTCTCAGATATAGACAGACCTATGATCCTGCTCTTGCAAAGCTGTGGGAACATACCTAGTTGTCTGATTTCTTTTCTTTTTTTTTTTGGAGGGAAATTGGGGTTAAGTGACTTGCCCAAGGTCACATGGCTAGTTTTTGTGTTAAGTGTCTGAGGCTGGATTTGAAACGCCCCTAGTTGTCTGATTTCTATTTATGTTTTGATTACTGAAACAATTGCTGAAATTTGATGTGTCAAAATGAGGCAAAAAAAGTTAATTTTCAATCAAAGTAAATTTGTAACCAAGCAGGAGGGGAAAAAGAAATGCTGTGAAAATGAAGACTGTGGAGGCTGCTGAACCCAAGCCAAACCTGTCTCCAAAGCAAGAGTGGAAGAAAATCATTTATCATCATACAAGATGATTCCTTGTTCTCTTAACAGGCAGGCCACACACTAGATCTTTTCCTCTGAGATTCGCCGTGTGCCTGGAACATGTATGTATGGAAAGACAGATCACGTCACACTGTATAGATGCAGCCTCTGGCTGATTTCCTCAGCCATAGAGCCATTAAGAAACCAAGAAGGATGTCTGTCAATACAGGGGGCATTGCAGGTGGGTGGGTTTTGCTTCCTCCCCCTTCCACTTCCGTATGAAACGGAAACTTAGCAAATTAATTATATCCTTTGTGGTGAAGGTATGGCCAGGCTCCAGACTTTCCCACATTAACCTACCACAGAGTTTGGAAGAATTCAGTCCACTCAACCACAGAAATGACACTGGACTTGGGAAAGCAAATGGAAGGCAGGGCTGCAGAAAAGGGACCATGATGATGAACCAGGAATCAGTAGCTCCCATTCCTGCTACAGGCTTTGCCCAAAGATCACCAAAGGCCTTCCAAGTGAGGAGACCAATGAACCTCAACATGCCAGGAACTCCCAAGGGGAGTTTTGGCAGAATTCACACGTCCACCTTGAATTCCCCATTAGTTGTGTCTGCTTTCCTACAGCCTGCTCTCCCCAGGATTTGAGATGAAAGCTGAAAAGGATGAGTTACAAACACAAATCCTAGTGTTTGTTAAGGGGATTTAAGCATTAGGTTCTACGAAACTTTATCCAGAAAGTCTTCCCCATTCCTCTGCTGGGTTTCCAGAGTAGAGAAATCCCCTTTTCTAAGTTCTCTTTGACTCACTTTTGGATGCTGGCACATATAAATCCTGTTAATCACTTCTGCCAGTAGCTCAGACTCTGGTCTTCGGTGAGGGCTGGATTCTTTCCACTCTTTTTAGTCAATTTGTAAAGAGGATTTATTGCATGGATTCCTCAGCCACGGTGCAATGTTTCTACCAGTGTTCTCCATGCCTACTACCAAGGAACCTGGAATTTAGGTTTCATTTAAGTAGGTGAGGATCTAATGAAATACTACAAGATCTAGGTCATCTCCATCTTTCAGATTTTAAATATACTAACAGTATTATGTAACAAATAGTATTTTTTGGGTGCCCAGTCCCAAGGGCCACATTTTTCTGAAACATCATAAATATGTTAGTGTGGGGCTCTTCAGATACACATTAAAAAGCCTAGGAGTTTGCATTTAAGCTGTAGGACTGAGAATCAGAGAGAGCTTGTTTAGAGGGCAGCTGATGCCAAGGGAATATTAATAAAGGAATAAAAAAACCTTGCATGTTGGCATCCCCCCCCCAAAAAAAAGGTTCTTTGAGACATAGTTATTCAATATGAAAAATGGGAGGACAGGGAAGAAACTACTAACCATACTGTGGATGGAATGTCAAGATCACTTAGTGTCATAATGGAAAGAACAGTGGACTGGAGGCTGGGAAACTGCAGTTCTAGTCCCAGCTCCACCACTATTTAGCTGTGTGATTCTGAGCGTGTCATATCCTTTGATCATTTATAATTTGGGAAATTGTTTTTATTGGTATATTGGTTTAAAGAAACAGACACACTCCTACCTCCCAGGGTCCTGAGGATCAAATGAGATAATAATTGTAAGGTGGTTAGCAGAGTGCCTGGAACATAGGAAGTGTTATATAAATGTTAGCTATTATTATCATTATTATTATTATTACTATTATTGTTAGATGTGTGACTCTGGGTAAATCACTTAACCTCTTTTTGTGTCAGTTTGCTTATCTGTAAAATGGGGGTAATAACAGCATCTCCCCTCCCCAGGTTGTTGTGAGGATCAAATGAAATAACAGTTGTAAAGTGCTTAGCATAGTGCCTTGCATATAGTAAGTACCATATGTTAGTTATTGTTAATATTATTATTATAACACTAGCATTCTACTTTATTTTTGAATGTTAACTACTTATGCTAGTCAGAGGTGTTTTTTTAAACCAGTATACCAATAAAAACAATTCCCCAATTTATAAACGATCAAAGGATATGAACAGGCAAATTTACTAAGGAAGAAATCTGAGCTATATGAAAAAATGCCCCAAATCACTAATAATTAGAAAAATGCAAATTAAAGTAGGGCACCTAGGTGGCACAGTGAATAAAGTGCCAGGCCTGGAGTCAGGAAACTCATCTTTGTGAGTTCAAATCTGGCCTCAGATACTTACTAGGTGTGTGACCCTGGGTAAGCCACTTAATTCTATTTGCCTCAGTTTCCTTATCTGTAAAATGAATCGGAGAAGGAAACAACAAACTACCCCAGTATCTCTGCCAAGAAAAACAAATGGGTTCACAAAGAGTCAGATACAACTGAAGAATGACTCAACAACAACAAAAAAGGAAATAATAAATATTGGAAGCTGGGTGGGAAAACAGGTACATTAATGAATTGTTAAGGGAGCTAATAATGTTCATAACCTATGACCCAATGATAGTACAACTAGGCTTATGTCCCAAAAGAGATTAAAGAAAGAGAAATATTAAAGAACCCATATATACAAAAAATATTTATAGTAGTTCCTTTTGTAGTGTCAAAAGTTGGAAACTAAGGGGATATTCATTAATTGGGGAAGAGCTGAATAAAATGTGGTATATTAATGTAATGCATTACTATTGTGCTGTAAGAAATGACGAAAAGTATAGTCTCTGAGAAACCTGCTAAAATTTGCATGAACTGATGCAGAATGAATAAAAAAGGAAAACTTCATATAATATAACAATACTATAAAAATGATTTTTCAAAACAAGAATTCTGATCAATGCAATGATTAACCATCATTTATACAGAAATGATTATTTTTAATATCATAAAAACAGGATATTATAAAAGATATCGGGGTTATATTCCTATTTCTCAGATTTGAGTAAGTTCGTGACCCTTTCTTCTCTGGCCTTAGGATGCTTGGAACTATTAAAGGTATTTTGAGTGGCAAGTAACAAATAAACACTTCTTTAACAGAGAAGTGATGAACTTAACATATAGAATGAGGCATATATATTTGGAGATGGTCAATATGGGAATTGTTTTTTGATTATGAATATCTGTTATAATGTTATTTTCTTTTTTATTTATTTTTTTCAGCACTGGAGGAGATAGTAAGGAAAGAAATCCTTGTTAAGCGGAAAAAATAAATAATTTCAAAAAACACTGCATTAATTTTATAGTGGACAAATGGTTAAAGGAGATGAACAGTTCTCAAACAAACTGCATGCTATTAACAACTATTTTAAAGAACTGCTCCCACTCACTAATCATACAAAAAGAATTTATATAAATCAGAATAACTCTGAGGTTTCACCTCACAACCCACAAGATGGAAACAATGAGAAAAAATGAAAAGAATAATATTAGAGGAGCTGTGGAGAAAGAAGCAGAATAGGACACTGTTAGTGGAACTGTGAATTGGTTCTACCATTCTGAAAAGCAATTTGGAATTACTGCTAGGAATATATTCTAAGGAGATTAAAGACAGAAAGACAGGTCCCATATACACAAAACATTCATAGCAGCTGTTCTTTTGGTAGTAAAGAAGGGGAAATAAATAGATGCCCAATGACTAGGGAATAGCTAAACAAACTGTGCTTGTTAATGTAATGAATATTACTGTGCATATGGAAAGATATGAAAAGTTCAATGAAGTATTGGAAGACTTATATGAACTGATGCAAAGTAAAGTAAGCAGAAACAAAAATGACAAAAATATAAGTAGAAAGAACAAAAAGGGGAAACTCTACCCTGATCTCTCAGCTTCTCCTAGAAGAACAGATGAAAAAATATGCCTTCCTTTCTTTTCTGTAGAGAACAATGGGTGTGTCATATTTACTGTCAGAGCTGGGCAATGTCTTGATTGGTTTTGTTGAACTGCTTTTTTCTTCTTCTCTGTATTTTCCCTCTGTTATAAAGTATGGCTTATTGAATAAGGGAGGAGGGAAAGTTATACAATCAGAAATAATAGTAATGTAAAAACAAAAGATATCAACAATTTTTTTAAAAACCTATTATACTAAAAACATCCATCTATACACTAAATCATTTCTTCTTACAGCAAAACTTGAAAAATTGCTCCTTTTCCTAAAGGTTAGTGAGGGCCAATCCCATTTATAAAAACAAAATCAATGAAAAGCCACAGTACTCCTAAGTTTTTATAAGCTTAATTTAATAATCACAAAGAAGTTATTATTATACCATTAAAGAAACAACTGTCAACTATGTTTATAGTTTTTAAGAAACTAAGATAAAATGAAATGTTGTGATCTGGGCTTCCACAATACTCAGCAGATTAGGTAAGTGTCTTGCAAATCCTACTATTATTTAAGCAGAAAGCTCAGCTTTACCTGTGTTATCATGCTTAAATAACACCTCAACAGGCTTGGGTTCTCAAATCTACTTTGGGGAAAAATACCTTCCTAAATGACTTCACTACATTTTCCACATAAAATAAAAAAGAAGACGCCTATTTAGAAGCATCTTATGGGTCTGATGAAGAGTGAGCTAGTGCTCAGCCTATGGAGAGACAAAGAAATAAATCTAACATGTTGAGAGAGGAGAGAGAGAGAGAGAGAGAGAGAGAGAGAGAGAGAGAGAGAGAGAGAGAGAGAGAGAGAGAGAGA
>NW_027185754.1:3390750-3393214 GCF_028583685.1 Petaurus breviceps papuanus
AGAGAGAGAGAGAGAGAGAGAGAGAGAGAGAGAGAGAGAGAGAGAGAAGAGGGAGGGAGAGAGAAAATATGTACAGTGTAAGTTGAAAGAATTGGGCTGGTTTCCTCCAGATCCATTAATAAAACCATTCACTGTATTTCATATTCACAGTCATCTCTGAAAGTTCTATTCTTAATTGCTCTTATGGCATCATGTTTTATTTTCGGAAGGTTCAGGTTTTATTACCAAAGACTAATGGGCATAGACTCCCTAAAGAACTTGTTTTAAAACATGGACCAGTCAACCATAAAAGGGGATATTAAAATAGTGATAGCGCCTAAAGAAGAATTAAAAACTATTGCTACATATTTTAAAATTGAATACTCGTTCACATTTAGAGATATAATAAAATGTGTCATAAACTTTCTGCTTTCATTCCAAAGTATTGTTGTAAGACCCAACAGCAACCCAGATATACTTCTTCCTTCATTTAGCGGTATCCATTAAAATTAATCACTGTTTTTAAGCCATATTAGAGGAATTTTTTTATTATACATTATTATACTTTCACAAAACTCTCTGGAGATAAGAAAATAAAAGGGCATTAAACAACAACAACGACCAAAAAAACCCCCAAACCCAGTAACAAACCTGTTATAAGGTTCAGATAATCAGTAAATGTACATATGAGAATTTAAAAAAGAAATGGGAGTCAAGGCCCTGTTCTGGACAAGTACAGATTTTGATAAGAAACCGTTCATAAAAACAGGATATTATAAAAGATATCAAGCTTATATTCCTATTTCTCACATTTGAATAAGTTTGTGACCCTTTTCTGGCCTTAGGACGCTTGGAACTATTAAAGGTATTTTGAATGGTAAGTCACAAATAAACAAAATAATAATCATAAACACATATATACCCTGAAATATCTCATGATAATAGTAAGAGTAAACTCATCATCTTAAGAATTCCAAGACTTTTGCAAAAATTAGTCTCTCATTAGCAGCTAGATGACAGCTAGATGGGGCTGTGGATAGAACACCCGGCCTGGAGTCAGGAAGACTCATCTTTGTGAGCTCAAATCTGGCCTTGGACACTTCCTAGCTGTGTGACCTTGGGCAAGTCACTTAATATTGTTTACCTCTGCTTCCTCATCTGTAAAATGAGCTGGAGAAGAAAATGGCAAATCACTTCAGTATCTTTGTCAAGAAAATCCCAAATGAGGTCAAAAAGAGTTGAACATAACTGAAAATAACAACAGCAAAAGGATCACTAGCTGGTGGCTTTTGGAACATATGCCTTGAGCTCTGTTTTACACGTAGTAAATGACATGTACCAAGACAGAGGTAGGGTTACCAATAATAAGATGACATTCATATAATACTTACATAGTGCAAAGTATTTACAAACATCTCATTTAACTCTATGAAGTTACTAAACCACTATAGCTACTATCTCCATTTTATGGATGAGGAAACTGAGGCTCAGGTTAAGTGATTTGTCAATGGCCACAAGTTTGGTCTTCCTGACTCTGAGTCCAGCACACCATCAACCATATCATAATGATCTGCCTAAACAGAATTCAATTCCTTTGACTCTGTCCTAACTTTGAGTTCTTATTCCATTTCACAATGTCTCAGTTACTGTCTGGTTTCAACTCTAACATGGACCATCAGTTATGAGTTGGACCACAATAGCCTCAGAGGTTCCTTCCAATTCTGAGTTTCTGGGATTACTTTCTGATTCCCTGTGATCTAATAGGCTATGGTACACAACTTCATTTGCTGACCCAGAATAGAGAGGAGGGAAGAGGACTCACTTTGGTGAGAGGCAAAGTCTCTCATCATACAGAAAACATGGGAAGGATTTGTAGTCTTTCTTAGAAAACAGGGCATCACATATAGAAAGTGATCGAAGATGACTTGTCACAACAGGAACAAAATCTATCCAATGGGAACAGGCACTAAACGTGCAGAGAAAAAGGAGCTGGCTTTTATAAACATGATGCTTGAAAAGACACAAAACAGAGACCTCAGCAGGAATCCAGGTTGGTGCCAGATAAAGCAGCAAATTTGGGAGTAGGGAGGGCAAGAGGCCCATGTGCCACTTCATTTCTAATTCTGTAGCACCTTCCGTTCCTCCAAACTGTTTTAAATAAAAGCATCTTGAACTGGTTTAGATTAGTCCCCACCAGGCACATTTGTAAAGATAAAAAGAACAAGGTTGTTTTCCTTCCTCCAAATGGGGGTTGGGAACAGAGAGCAGGAATGTTCAGGCTGGTTTTAGGGAAGAGACAGAACAAGAAGAGTCAGGCATCTTTTTTAGGTTCAGATTTAAAAATTTCATGCCAAGTTATTTGCTAAACCTCCAACTCTTTAAAGTTTTCCTCCAAGTGTGTGTGTGTGTGTGTGTGTGTGTGTGTGTGTGTGTGTGTATGTGTGTGTGTGTGTGTGTGTGAGGCGGGGGAGGGAGAGAGAGACAG
>NW_027185754.1:3393314-3459084 GCF_028583685.1 Petaurus breviceps papuanus
AGAGAGAGAGAGAGAGAGAGAGAGAGAGAGAGAGAGAGAGGGAGAGATGGAGGGGGAGAGAGAGACAGACAGACAGAGGGAGAGATAGAAGGACAGAGATTGGGAGGCCAGGGGATTAAAGGAGAGAGAGAGAGAGAGAGAGACTGGGGGTACAGGGGAAGAAAGAAAGAAGAGAGAGGGAGTGGGAAAGGGAGAAAGAGGGAGAGGGGGAGAGGGAGAGAGAGATTGGGGGTACAGGGGAAGAAAGAAAGAAGAGAGAGAGAGAGAGAGAGAGAGAGAGAGAGAGAGAGAGAGAGAGAGAGAGAGAGAGAGAGAGAGAGAGAGAGAGAGAGAGAGAGAGAATTGTGTTTTTGCAGCTTCTGGCAGCAACTGGTTTATGTAAACATTCAGTAGCCCAGCTGAACTGTATTTTAGAACAAAACAATTTTAGTTTCTAAGTGTTTGAATTACTTTAGGTAAATCTGAGGATTTACCTATTGAAGCTGGAGCAGCTCCCTTTCAACTCTGAATGAAGGAAGAATTATGAGACTGGACTTATTCAATGAGAGCTATCTGTCCTGGCACTTAATCAAAGGGATTAGGATTTGGAAAGAAAAGCCTACAGGTGATCCTCCAGGAAGCATACCAAGTAGTTATCAAAAACATACAAGTTCAAAGCAGCTCAATTTTCATATGTTAAATGTACTTGGATGCAGCCCCAGGCTTGTTTCTAGGTAAAAAATTGTGTTAAAGCTGTTTGTACTTGCATACTTAGCAGACAAGGGAACGAAAAAGCCTGTGGAGAAGCAGTACCAGGTCCACGTAACCTTGATGTAACACAATAAATCAATCTTGTTCTGTTGGTGAAACATGATCTGATACCATGTCCAGACTTTCCAGGCTTGTCCCTGATTCTAGCCGTCATGGCAAATCCTCATTTACCTTGTCAACGTAAAAAAGCTGTCACAACATAAATGCTCAGATGTCACACACACTGCATCAGCAGCTTAACAATTAGCAGTGTATGTTGGTGCTGGTCTTGGGTGAACACCATGATCTGGATTTAACAGTGTATTACCTACTTAGTGACTAAACTTGTGCAGCTTTTTTTCCCTCTGAAGTCATACAGACACACAGAGAACTAGGTTAAAAGGGGAAACTTTGGATGGAGATGAGGGGTGGGGGTGGGAGGTGGTTCCTTCTTTGGAGACAAGAAATTAAATAGTACAATTTACATTAACCTGGAAAAATTAGTCTAGGAGCATACAAAGCAGTACAATTTTCCCCTGAGGGGCTGAAGGCCATCATTTTCAACAGTCTATGTTGAAAGCAAGAGGAAAAAAAATTGTATTTTAATAATTTTGAGAAAATAATAAAATTTGGAGCTAGGGTGGTGTGATGGCAGGTGAATAGTGTTGAGTATAAGGAATCTAGTCTATCTGAGCTTTGCTGTTATTATCTGTGGCCTAGGGCAATTTATTTAACTTCTCTATGCCTCAGTTTCTTCATCTGTAAAATAACAGTTTTGGATTAGGTGAGATCCAATGTCCCTTCAAGGTCTACATTTATTATCTTGTGAAATTATACCTCTAAATTTTCTTTCCCTGGATACTGAGGTCAAAGCCATTTTAAGCAGTAATACCATTGGGTTTGTAAGGGTCAGTGGCTCTTTGTGTTTATACTTTACTAGCGGTAGCGTAGCATATGTGTAAGAGAAACGCCAAGAAGCAAGAGCACTGGATGTGGAATTGGAGGACCTAGGTTTGATGCCACACTACCATGAGAACTATGCTACTTATCTGTATGACCTTGGGTGGATAAATCACTTCCCATTTTCCTCATCTGTAAAATGATTCAGGTTTGGATTACATGATCTCTAATTTTAGCTCTAAAACTATAATCCTATTAACTTGTATCATTTACTGATTGAGTACTTTGGGCAAATCATTTAGCCTTTCCAGGTCTCAGTAAAATAAAAGCAAGAGCATCTCTGTTGTGCAGTCATCCAGCGGTGACCCCATGGACCATATTGTCCAAGGGGTTTTCTTGGCAAAGATAGTGGAGAGGTTTGCCATTTCCTTCTCCAGTCTGTTAAGGTAAATAGAAGTTATTTGACTTGCCCAGGGTCACACAACTGCTAAGTATCTAAGGCCAGATTTCAATTCAGGTCTTCCTGACTTCCTGAGCACTCAATTCACTGAGCCTTCTAGTTGCCTTACTTAACCCCCCAAGGCAAGAGTTGGATCAGATTCCAGGTCTAAGATCTTGAATATCCATCATCCAAATGGCTCAATAAAGTTACATCGGATGAAAGGCAAGATATTAATTACCTCATTATCTAAAACATTAATATTTTAAGAGTTAAGGGAAAAGTTGGACTGGACCAGAGCAAAAGAAGGTACGAGAAGCTACACTCACTCTTTTGTAGCCATAAATGGCAAACCCCAAGAAAACAATGGACTTTGGAAAGACTTCACTATTGCTCTTGGCTTAGCACAGCTCAAGGCCTCAGTGTTAAGAGAAGAAGGCCAGGCCATAAAGCTGGCCCCTCCTCATGTCTTATTGTCTTGGCAACGAATACTCAATTTGAGAGTATATTTTTTTAACTGTTCACCCAATAGCATAAAAATGAAAGTTTAGCAATATTTACAAGAAAGAATTATGTGAAAATATTTTTATGCATGTCATAAAAAGTAATCTAAGAGGCTAAGAATCAAATCTAAATACTCATTCAGTTAAATGGGCAGCTCTGAAAACATTACCTGGTTCCAGGCAATTTGAATCTTGTGTCTAGCGAACAAGTCAGATGAGTGGCTTTGTCTGAAAGGGCATTGTGCATACTTTGCTAAGAGGCAACAATTGTTAAAAATTGAAGCACTGATTTTTGAGTTCATCTCACTGTACACACAAAACATTGGAGTGGGGTAAGGATAAGTGTGGGACCTTCAGTTCAAACAATCTTCAGAACTATATACTAATAATTTTGCCCTAAACAGGAAAAGTACTTCATGCTTTTCCTAGTGCATACACAGACACACACATATGATATGTATTGTGTGTATATATACACACACACACATTATCTTCCTTAACTCTCCTCACACCAATCCTTTGAGATAGGGCAGAGACTACACTTCTTCCCCACTCCCCCCGAAAAAAATCAGGCAACAAGTATTTATTAGTTATCTACTGTATATGTCAGGTAAAAATCAAAATCAGCAGTTAAAGCCCAGACAGAGCACAGAGAATTTAAGTGGCTTATTCAGAGTCACACAGCTGGTTAACTCGGCGGTCACAACATTGTTCCTTCTATTTCATTTTTACCTGTTCAAGCCAGAGTGTTTGCAATATGAAGATGGAGGTATCTGTGAAAGCCAACGAAAGAGAAAGAAACTCATTGCCATTTAAACACTAAATATGGTGACATTAAAAGGCTCTCATGCTAGTTTGCTTTTTTACTCCCCCAAAATAGAAAGTGATACGTTGTCATTACCACATAAATAATGGTACACAGCTTTGTGCATATGTATTTCTGTTCTAACACAAAATGAGAGAAAGAGGTAGAAGGGAAGTAGGAGTCAGGGGGAGCACTCCAATGATTGGTACAATTTTGTTTTTGTGTCTTCTTGCCAAAAAGAAAATATGGCTTTAATAGAAGTTTACATCTGCGTGGTATTACATGCATGTAAAACAGATGTAACCTAATTACATTTTCATTTAAATTGCTAAATAGCTACTTAAGTAAAAAGCTAAAATAACATACAAACAACAGTTACTATAATAACAAGTGTACTTAGAATTAAATGAAAAGGATCAAAGCTACAGCATACAAAATTTGAGCTGGTCTTTGAAAAAGACAGTGACATAACAACGTAGCATTGATTTACTCAGTAATTTAATGTCTCTGCAGCTCAGCCAGAAGACACATCTTGGTACAGCACAGACACATGGGGGAAAAAGCAATGAGTTTATATAAAGACTCTAGGTTTCATGAAGATTAGATACACTCTAGTAGAGATTATATAGCAAAACCCCAAATTGGAAATTAGAATTCCAGTGCAATACAATCAGCTTGATTATAGTTTTAGGCAGACCTGTCTAGGCTGAACTCAGGAGTCAGGTCCCAACTCTGAGATCAGAGCATACTTTTGTATTTTTAGCAGAAGGCAACATTCTATGTGAATGATTGCATATTCATGGTCAGTCTCCCGTGTACCACACAAAGGCTCCTGAGAAGAATCTAGGCCATTTGGGTTGATGTTCTACTTGGGTTTATGGTAAAAAGAACATACAACATTCGTAGAAGAGCAGGGATGTTGCCATTCTGCTCTAAAATGGCTGCACATGAAGACTTAAATCCCAAACATTATTTTATGGAAAAATAGAGTAAGATTGTCTTGTCTCAACTAAAATCATGATATTTACTGAGGTTCACTCCTGCATTTTTCTTACTGGTTTTTATTCTCTCTTCTTAAAAAAAAAAATCTAATCCTACTGACTGAATTGGAGATTAAAAGAAAACAGAGAAAAAGAGATGTTGAGGCAGCACTGTGTAGTTTGCAGAAGGCTGACAGGAAGCCTCTCAAACAGACTCACTGTGTGATTACAGGAAAGTCACTGAACCTCTTAATGGTATACAATATCTAAAACTGTAAATTAACAATGAGCTGCAGATATGCATTTATAGAGGGAGTTTCTACACTGGGAACTGCCTATGACAACAACATCACAAATTTGGTCTAAAAACAAATTACAGGATATAATAAATAAAAAAAACATTAAAAGCTGAACTCCTTGGGCACAAGATTTATATTATGCTTATTTAAGAATTATTGTTATACGACTGAAAGCATTAGTATTTTTACATGGAGGTAAATAAGGGAGTTCTCTTTTCCCCCTAAACCAGATTAGATCTTCTGTATTTTGCTCAGATGTGCAGAAAAGATAGATATTTTGTTTGGTCAGCAGCTTTTGGTCATCAGTCTAAGGTTTTCAAGAATTAAAAATCCTGAGCTAAAAAATACCTCTAGCATATTTCATGCTGGTAACTTTGCTAAAGCAGAGATGCAGACACATTATTGGAAGATGGCAAACTGATGTCTCTGACACAGACAACTGCCCATTCTCATCAGTGTGTAAGTCAGCATAAGATCTCTCTTTTGAGAGTAGAAGAAATATTACAAAGGCTAAACAACATCCCTAGTGAACTAGAGGATTCTGGGTATCTGCATGAAATGAATACATGACAAGCCCCACCCACATGATCACATTTTTATAATGCCACAACATGAGCATCTGAACAGGAGTAAGGTTTGCTAGTAGGTAAAATGTCCTTTCAGCTCATTCCTGTTTCATAAACACATTATGGTCTAACCTCTGGGGATGACTAAAAGGTACTGTGTTTGTGCTTAATATGTTGTTCCTGGTTTGTTTTCCCCATTTTTATAACTGGGTCCTCTGCCACAGGAAATGCTGGAATTCCCCTACCCCAAACTTCTAAATTTGTAATGAGGCTTCTGGGTAAAATGGAAGGAAGGTGTTCTATGAAACTCTTCTTCCCTGCCACCATTCATTCCCCCTTCCTCGGTCTGCTCTCATTCAATTGACTGTTGTTCTTCTTGGAACAATGGCTCACAAAGTTTCGAAATGTGGTGAGAACAAGTTTGTAAAAAACACGCAAAGACTTGTCATGATTTTGTAACCAATTATTTCATTTGTATTTTATAAATTGGTCATAAATGTCATTGACTAATTGCCCAGAAAAACATTGGAGAGAACAGGCAATCCTGTACCATTCTTGCCAGAGGCCAGGAATTAATGGCAGATTTTAAACTAAACTTCACCCTCTTTGGAAGGATGTCAATGGCAGTTTAGGGCGCATTATAATTTCTCCAATCATCACCACTCTTCCCTGACCTGAAAAAACAAACACATTTCTGTCACTATGAGCTCTTTCTGAGAAACACAGATGCTGAGAAAGGTGCCAGCTAGTCAGCCAAAAAGGAAACCAAAGAAAAAACAAAACCCATAAAACTGATCACATTACAATGTCACTGACCTACCAAAGTTGAGTGTCTTGTCTAACTAATCATTACTACACCACTCAATTGGTCAAAATTATACATTAAAGTGCTGATTTATCTGCCCCACCCTGTTGCTTCTCATCAGTTCTGTAGAAAGAAATGTGACAAAGGGACAATATTTAGGATATAATTTAAAGGGATAATACTTTGGGGTACAGAAGTTGTGTGTGTGTGTGTGTGTAAGATTCAACTGGTAATAGAATTGGAGCAATAACTAAAATCAAACTAAAGTTCTTCTGGATAAATATATGCTTGGTTTTCAATCTAATCAGTTTACCAGATAAAGAAAATGGAGTCACTAGTAGAAGACCAAGATAAAATAATAACTGGAACTTTCACATGCCTTCTGTTTTTGAGCATCCTGGTGACCTATCCAATATGGTTTTAAATCTACAGAATAGCAAAGGTTAAGAATTCCATTCTATACAAGAAGCATTAATTTAGCACCTCCTGTATGCCAGGCACTGTGCTTAGTACTGGTAATACAAAGAAAAAAATTAAACAGACCCGGAATGCAAGATGCTTACATTGGGGATGGTAGAAAGATAGAACACATAAAGTTAAGTAAAAGCAAAGTATATATGAAATAAATAAAGTGATCTGGGAGGTGAGGAAACCAACAACTGGGAAAGACAGGAAAAGACTTATATAGGAGGTGATGACTGAGCTGATCCTTGAATAGAACAAGGAATTCCAAGAGGATGAGGTGAGAAGGGAGGGCAAATAATATATACATGGTTCTTTAAGGCTTACAAAGCACTTTCCTGACAATTCTGTGGGGTAGCTAAGCATAAGACAGCTCAGTAATTCAGTGAACAGAGCCCTGGTCCTAGAGTCAGGAAGACTTAAGTTTAAATCCAGCCTCAGACACCAAAGAGCCACAAGACCTTCCGCAAGTTACTTAACCTCTGTCTCCTCAACTGTAAAATGGGGGTAACAGCACTGACCACTGAGGGTTGTTGTAAAGATCAAATGAAATACTATTTGTAAAGCACTTAACACAACACCTAGAACATAGTAGGTGCTTCATAAATCTTGTTCTTTCCTTGTTATTTGTTTTACTGGTACTAGAACTGAGGTTCAGAGAATCAAAGTAACTTTCTCTCTCTCCATCCCCCTTCCTCTCTCCCTCCACTTCCTCTGTCCCTCCACACAAATACACCTACACTCACATGGAGATATATACATACACACACAAATATTTAAATGCAAAGAAATAGAAAAAAGATGTTGTTTGCTCAGCTCTTTTGGGGGAGAATGCAATTTTTTTTTAAGCTGGAAAACATGAGAACACTCAGAAGACAGTTAAAGACTCAGTACATGATTGTCTTCCACCTTTTGAGACAGACAAGGAAGAGTGTCAGAACCCCAGGACACTGCCTAATCATCAGGGCACCTGCCAGAATCTGCTCCATTAGGACTCACAAAGAGCTTTGCTTCAGATCAATGTATGCTGCACATCCCTTATGCCTGCCCCAAGACACTTAAAACACCAATTCAGACTACCTGACCAACAGGTCAACTTTTACTCTACAAATTAATCAGTACCCCAGGGGTATGATGGATATTTTAAAGTTGAAACTATGGAAATCAGGGAGACTGGCACTGAAGGGGGGAAAAACCTGCTGTTCTTATTCATCATTAGAAATTAGCTCTGCTAAAAGTTGTGCCAGAAAGAAAATGAACTTTTGGTTGTTTCTGGTAGTTATGATAGAGAAAATCATCATCTCTCATACCACCTCTAGTATAATGAGGCTCACAAAATCACTGATAGAAGTCTCATGATCTTTGGAAGCAAAAATGAATGTACATATTTTTAAACTAGCAAACAGTAATTACTTTACCGTACGAAGCTTGGTGTTAGCAGTAATGTGCAAAGTATCTTTAAACTTGAAGCCACCTAAAAGACGAACTGATCTCTGACCCTGTTTTGAAGCATCACCCCTCGCTTGGGTAGTGTTTGCATGTTGAAATATTTATTTCCTTCATGAAATAATCTATCTGAATATCCAGTCCCTCAGCAGTGAAGAGTCTTATTTCCATGTTAGCAGAAGCCCTTAAGTAATTTAGGGCTGTGATCTAAACACTACCAGCTTTATGCACTTAAAACTTTACCAACTTCGAGATGCAATTTTTCTTACTTGCTCCTTATTTCCAAAACATAGCAGAGACTTGGGTGAAAGGTGACTATAATTCAACTGTTGCAGGTCCTAGAAAACTTTGTGTTTCCTGGGCATTGTTGCCAAGAAGCAACATTTCTAAGCACTTTGTCACTTGAAAAGGTGAATTCATGTTGGTGAAAATGAACAAACTCTCCCAAGCAAGTGATAAACTTATAGCAATGAGGGTCTGTTGTGGCAGAGAGAATAATTCACTAAAATTCTCTCAACCCCAGGGGAAAAAACACTTGGATAAAATTTCTTTGACTACAACACAATCTCCTATCCTTCTGCTTTTTTTATACTCTCACTCTATTCGAACCTGCTCTCTGCCCTCCTCTTCTAGATCACCACACCTGTTCTAATTTTCCTCCCCTCCCTCCACAATCTTAACCCTAGGACCAATCATTTGCAAAGTGCCTATCTGTCTCTGTTTCTCTGTCTCTCTCTCATCCTATTAATTACAAACCTTATATAAACCTATACTACCTCTCAAGCACTGGAGGGTTGCTAGCAGAAGCCATAAAATGATGCTGAGTAGACTCATTAGAAATTGATGCTATCAAACCACAATTGGGTCCTACTGATAAGTGATATTTTTATTCATTTTTCATTAACTTTTTAAAATCATATTTCCTGTAAAAGCTGATTGAAGTCTCTGCTCTTTAAGCTCTTAGCTCAATCAATAAGCCTTTATTATGAATTATTCTAGGCAGAGCTTGTCCTCAAAGAACTTACCTTCTGTCAAAGGAGAACATATACATATGTATGTATACACTCCCATATACACACATATATGTCTAGACATGTATATATGTACCTATATACACATATGTATATACAATATAGAAATAAGATAATTTTTTCTTGGATGGGGGAAACACTAGCTTCTGAAGGATGGTTCGGCAAAGATTGATGCATACTTCTCAATAGATGACTTCTATTCCTCTTTATGGAGAAGACCCGCCATGCAGCATGAGCTCAATTGTCTCCTTCCATAGACCTTAAAACCTCTCAGTGCTTCTCATTTTTTTCTTCTCTCTAATTTCAGAGAATGGGGTAGTTCTTACCAGTGAATGCTAACATCTCCACCTAGGGCCTTTATCTCACCCCACTGCATTATCTTTTTGGCCCTCATAGTACCGGCACCCCTCTTCTCAATTTTTACTTTCTGCTGGTTCCTTCTCCTCTACCTATGTTATCCTCAGACCTCCCTTAGCTTAAAACATACAAACAAAAAACACTTCCCTTAATCCAGTTAGACCCTCCAACTACTACACTCTCTCCTCTCCTTTACTGCTAAACTTGTAGAAATGAGTACATGCTCTATCTCCATCCCACTCCTCACTTCCACTTACAAACCTCTACAAGGAGGTGTCCTTTCCCATGCTCTATTGAAATTGCTTTCTCCAAATTCCCCAGTGACTTCCTAATAATCAAATGCAATGACTTCTTCCAGTTGTCATTTTTGAAATTTTTGTAGCTTTTGACATATCTGACCACATTTTCTGGTCAGACAAATATAGGCAGGAAAGCTATCTTTTCCATGTTTTAGTTCAAAGAGGGTCATAGAAAGTCAATATCAGGTTTTCTTCTTCCAGTGACATGAATAGTCATGGGCCTAGTTCATTAAAGAGACATAAGGCTCTCTCCAGGCTTTCCTCCTATCTTCCAACCACCCCAGTCTTTTCTCTATTACCCTTCTTTCCTACATTTCTTAAAATGCTGGGATCCTCCATGTTTCCATCCTAGACCTCCTTTTCAACACTCTTTCCCTTTTCTTTTATTTTTTTTAAAGCAATCAGGGTTAAGTAACTTGCTCAAGGTTACACAGCCAGTTATTTCTGGGTGTGGTGCTGAGTATCTGAGCCCAGATTTGATCCCCAGGTCATCCCGACCCTGGAGCCAGTGCTCTTACTCACTGAGCCACCTGGCTGCCCCTAAGCGATTGGGGTTAAGTAACTTGCTCAAGGTTACATGGCCAGGTGTTTCTGGATGGGTGCTAATTGTCTGAGCCTGGGATTCGATCCCCAGGTCATCCCGACACTGGAGCCGGTGCTCTTACTCGCTGTGCTACCTGGTCACCCCCACTCTTTCCCTTTTCAATCTCAATTCTTTCCATGGTTTCAATTATTCCCTCCTCCATAAAGATGAATCCCAAATCAATATCTCCAGTCCCAACTTCTCCTCTAGGTTCTGATGAATACCAAATCTTTATTTCTGGCCCCAATTTATCCCCTGAATTCCAGTCTCACATTTATTGCACTTTCACCTAACTGACCTAAAATTTTACATGTTTGGCAACTTCCTTCCTGACTAGAGTAAACATATAAACAAAAAAAAATCAACACAGCTACAAGACAAATATAGGCAGGAAAGCTATCTTTTCCATGTTTTAGTTCAAAGAGGGTCATAGAAAGTCAGTATCAGGTTTTCTTCTTCCAGTGACATGAATAGTCATGGGCCTAGTTCATTAAAGAGACAGGACTAAAGTACTAATAAACTCCCAACTATAGTGGGATGTGTGAGAAGTGGTGTCTGAGAAAACTTTTTTTCATTCACACTGGCTGGGGACAAGCTTACAAATTTCCAAGCTTCATGGTAATTTCAAGATTAAAATGACAATATGTAGTTACAGATTACAAATTAGGAAAGGTGAGTTGGTAACAATTAAGAAATACCAGGTACATGTGTAGATATACTTTTTATTGTTTTGTATTCTTGCTCCAGAAGAGAACTTTCTTTCAAAGTTTAATTGGAAGTGCTATGTAGTTGTATCTTCATAATAAAAACGTCAGTTTGCAAAATCCTCCCAGGACTGACTATAATATACAGAGTAGACATTTTTAGATTTTCAAAACATTGCATTTGAAAGGGTAGATCACAAATAAATGAATAACGAATAAGAGGAACATTGCCTCTTGTTCCCTGCTGCAGGCACAAGATCCAAAGGGCCTAGATAGAACACAACTGTCAATGTTCTGTCAATGTCAATAAGTTATTACTGACACAGATGAGGTTTCATTTGTTTCCATGGCCAAAGATTTTATCACTAAGTGGTCAGCCTCCTGGTAAGGAACCTCTCTGTACTCTTGTCCTTGGAAAGAAGATACAGTGTGTGATGAGAACCGTACTGAAGGCACTTTCAGCATGGGATAGCCTGCCAGAACTTGGCCTCCACTAGCTCCAGAACTCAGGAAAGGCTCTATGTCAGTCAGTCAGCCAATATGCATTTATTAAGCACCTAATATATACTAGATGACAAGTAGGATAATTATCATAACTACAAAAATTGTAGCTTACATTTACATAGCAGTATGTGTTTAACAAAGGATTTCACATTAAGTCTCTAATTTGAACCTCATAATAAATATAAGAATTATTATCCCTCTATAGGCATTCTCTTCTAATATCTTGCAACAGTTGGGAAGGAAATAATAAGCTTCCTGAATGTTATTCTTATAACGTTGATCCTGTAAAGTATTAAGTAATAAATATCATTTTCATGGATATCATCTACTAATTTATTTTATGTTTATGAAAAATCACCTAATTTTCTAGGCTGAAAAAATATTACAAATACCTCCCTAATTACTTAGAGCTTTTCTAAAGCTCTATATAGTCTCTCACGAGATTAGAAGTAGCTGGGTGGCCCAGAGGACATAGCACTGGGCTTTGGAGTCAGGGAGACCTGAATTCATAACCAACCTCAGATACTTATTAGCTGTGTGACTCCAGGCAAAGTTCTGTTTACCTCTTTTTCCTCCACTATAAAAAGGGGATAACAGTACTTACTGCAGATTTGCAAGGATCAAATGAGATAATATTTGTAAAGCATTTAGTACAGTACCTGGCACACAGAAGGCACCCTATAAATGCTTATTCATATTATAAGTAAAAATTCTGGTCATAGTCTTTGGTCTAAGTCAAATTCTGATGTGTTACTTGCTAAACTATTCTAAGTATGTCTTTTTCACTGGCAAAAAAAGATAAGATGGGGTATAAAAAAAGAAGAAAAAACAGGAGGGGGGAGGAAGGGAGCATGGGAAGGAGATAAAAGAAAGGACCAGAGAAAATTCTGTAGTATATCTATAAAACATGCTGCACATTGCTGATGTCTATGTCCATGAGGGGGAAAGGGGTGCTAGCATTTAAAGTACATTTCCCAATCAAATCCTAAGATTTGTAAGTATTTAAATTTTAGTTGGTTATCTTTCCCTCTATATCTTTTTACAAAATGGTCAAAATCTTATACTATACTATCTAAGAAAATTTATTAAGGTTGAAAATTCAAATAAATGTTTACTGGAGTGAAAGGATAAAGTCCAATAGGAAATATTAAATAGAACTCTTTTGGAGACACTTGGGATGACAAGTGCAACAAAACATTTTTGAAAATCTAAAAGTAAATTAATTGAACCTCAACACTGCATGGAAGTTAGTTACACTGCAATAATAGTTTAGATGCTAATTATGTGTTGTATGTAGGAAAGAGTGCTGTATTTGAAGTCATTGGACCTTAGTTTGAATCCCTATTATGATGCCTACTACTTGTGGTGACTTTAGGCAAATTTCTTAGCTACAGTTTCTTCACCTACAAAATGACAGAGGTGGAACAGATGATATGTTATGTCTGTCCAGTCCTAAAACTACTAATCTATGAAAACTACTATCCTAAAATGTGTTCCTTATAAAATGGAAATGAAATCTTCTCAGGGCAAGCCAATTAAGAAAGAATGGGAATTATAGACATATATTTACATAAGTGTATACATATATATACACATATACTTCTAGCATTAAATATACAAGCAACTAGAGAAAATAGAGAGTCCTAGGAAATATTTCTATAAATAGCTTGACATTATTGCACATTTCTTCTCTGCATGTCTTGTAATAGAAACATTGCCATGGGTGATTTGAAGAAATAAGCAACTCTGACATTTCTGGATGCAACTTGAGAAGATTATTTCACCACCAAGGATTGGTATGCAATATACTAACCAACAACTCAATATCAAAACTCTAACTTGCAACTCTAAAACACTGCAGAATGACATTTAAGATAATCCATTTATCACTACTCAATACAAGCTGCTTGTACACAAAATGTCAGTGACAAACTTGGAGCATTCAGGGCTTCCAGGTAGTGATTGCATTTGAAAAAGATTCTTTAATAAAGAGTCAGCCGCATTTCCCTATATGCTAGAGCTTTAGAATGGACTTCAATTTATCTTGTTTCTGCAGTTTGAACATATGTGAATGAAATGCCCTGTCTTTCTGTTCTATACCAGAGAAACTCTCACCTATAGCTGGGAAATACTCTACTTGCTATACTAGGGATGAGTGAGGACTGATTCCCTTGGTGGGATTTTTTCAGCCTGGAAAAAAACAAACAAACAAACAAACCTCGGTTCATGACTGAACATCTCTAGAAAATCAAGCAATTCTCTAACAAGTCCAAATCTTGCTTTTAGTATAGCATTTAACTATTTTTCAAAGTATTTTCCTAAATGTTTTCTCATTTACTCTTTGTGTCAACCTTCTGTGGCAGTTCAAACACTATTATTATTTTGTTATTATTATTGTTCCCATTTAATAGATGAGAAAACAGAGGTGGCTCAAAGTTATTCAGTTAAAATCCAGATCTTCTCATTCCTATTTTGGTGTTCCTTCCATTATATTATGCTTTTTTTCTGAGAAAATTAGTTCACTACATTTAGATATTTTTAAATTCTTGTCATGACATCACGTTTTTACATTTTTTTCCCCCCAATTCAGCTCCAGAGAAAAATGCCCAGGTATCAGCACTACAGAGACACTGTAGAAAGGTGAATAGGTAAGCCTACTGTAATCACCACACTCAAAATGAGTCGATTTTGCAAGTAGCAATTGAGCAGAAGATTAATCTAATTTTTAAGAGAGACTTTCCTGGGAGTGTAAAAATGTCCTACATTTGAAAACATTTATTCCCAAGCAGCTTGGGAGGGGCAGCCTGGGCCCTGCACTAGGAGAGAGCATCTCAGGTCAGCCTCCTGCCATGAAGCTTTGCCACACCACTCCTAACCCCTGAAATGGGCTGGTGCCCAGCAAATAAAAATATCCTCTACTCCCTGTGCCAGGACACCTGCTCCCCTGCTATGACTGATACTCTGTGTTCAGGAGGTTAAATGCCATCTGGGGTCCTGAACCAAACTTTTCAAAAGATATTATTAAATCAGGGGTGAGTATTATTCTATTAAAATTGACAGTGCCCTCTTCTTGCCTGCTTCTCTTGAATTAAAATGCCCTCAGTACTTTAAGGGCATTGGCAGACTAGGGTAGTCTGGAGAGAAGAAAGCAATACTTCCTTGCACATCTCTGAAGAGGTCACATCTTCAGAGTCAAAGTCAACAGCTTTATTTTGCTATAAAATAGTTAATGGACACTTCTTTCACTTGTCCTGGAATAAGAGTTTACATATTTTCTCTCTCCTTCCATGTGAAGAATACAATCTGGCTTTCTAAGAGAATGTCCTTTCTCCTCCAAAAAAATGTTGCTTCAAGAGACCCATAAACCAGAAATGCAGATAATGTAGCTTACAGTGCTTTGTGCACAAAGACCATACCAGAACTCAGCTCCAATGTTGCCCCAAGAGTCTTAGAGGATGACAGGAATGTGAATTTAGAGCTGGAAGGTGTCTTGGAGGCCATTTAATATTGTTCTCTCATTTTTAGAGAAAAGGAAACTGAGACATAGAGAGGATAAATGACTTATCCAGAGTCACACAGCTAGGTGGATACACTTTAAGCAAGGTAGGCAATCACAGCTTTAGCTAGATTTGCCTTTATATTGCATCACAGGGCAGTGGAGCTAGATAGGCTCTCAAAGCTTCACGGGTTCAAAAGATTTGGAGCTGTAAGGATCTCAGTGATCACCTGGGCCAATACTTCTCTTTTAATAGATGAGGGAACTGAGGCCTCTAGAGGGGAAGTGACTTATCCAAGGTGACAGAAAACATAAATCTCAGAGCTAGAATTAGAGCCAATCCCCAAGTTATGGACTCCTAATGCTTAGCAGGTTCTATTACATTTCTCATATGTACAAAGTATATATAAACTTACATAACACTATGACCTTGTCTTTGGACAGTGCTCTTTATATTTGAAGAAGTCGAAACACTTTTACATATATACTTTTCTATCTTTATGAGATATACAGCTACAGAAACTGAGAGCTATGGAGGTAGAGTGACTTATTTCTGTTCCAATAATAATAATAATAACAATAGCTAAGAATAGCCAACATTTATATAGAACTTAACTATGTGCCAGTCAGGTACTGTGCTAAGAGCTTCACAATGATTATCTCATTTGATCCTCAAAACAACCCTGTGAGGTAGGTGCTATTATTATCCCTATTTATGAGGAAATGGAGACAGAGGTTAAGTGACTTGCCCAGGGTCACACAGCTAGTAAAGGGTCTGAGGCTGGATTTGAACTTAGGTCTTCCTGACTCCAGGCCCAGGGCTCTAGCCACTGCACCACCTACCTACCATGGGACTAGAAGTAGAACCAAGAACCCTGGTCAACTGACTATCAGTCCTGTGTCTTTTTCATTAAACCATGTTGCAGAGAAACTCGGGTTATCATTTATCACCAAAATCTGCACTAAGGCAAGGAGCCTGTGTTGGAGGGTGGTGTGTGTGGACAACAATTTTATTTACAAAATAATCACAAATGTTAGCACATTACAGAGATTAGCTGTAAAAAAAAAAACTGCCATCAAGTAATCACCATTTAAATTTGTTACTTCATTGCATAGAATAATTTTGATGGGATTTTGTTAGGTGGTTTTGCCAAAAACACTCTGGCAAACAGCAATGGGCTTGTGGTTTGCCAGACATATAGGAGCCCTTTTCAGTGAAGGGGACCCTGCTTGGGACCTGGCCCAGCTCCAAGTTAACACACAGTTAAAAGTAGCAGCTGCAGCTATACTGGAAGAAGGGTCCTGGGGGTAGAGAGTATGCGCCAAGAAGTCTCTTCCTAAATTACTTATAAATTGTTAACTGAAGGAGGGAAACACATTCAACAGAAAATGGTCTTAAAATACTGGGGTCAGTGGAGAATTCTTCCCATTTTTAAACTTTTAAAAAGTGAAAAGGAAAAAATGCAGGGAGCATTTTAAGTTTCCATTCTAGAGGATGTACATCCCATGAAAACCATAACAAATGCTCCACCTATCTCTACCATTTATCACCATGGCTGCCTGGGAAGTTCCATTCTTTTTCTCATCACTCAAGGCCAGCTAGACCAAGAAGCTTACCTACTTCACTAGTGGGTCTGTTCCTCTGCTTGCTGTCTTTCGTGCTACAATCTTTTTCCCGCTGAATGCATGGCATAAGAGCTGTGTTTTCTTCTGCATTCTTATGTGTACATATTGTTTCAACAGAATGTAGGGCCCTTGGGGGCAGGGACAGCTCCATTTTTGCCTTTATATTCATAGTGCCTAACACTATGCCTTTACACACAGTTGGCACTTAATAATGCTTATTGATTGAATGTAACATTGGATTTTGTGTAAGATGATCTGGACTGGAATCTTGGTTCTGCAACCCAATTACCAGTGTAACCTCCAGCAAGTCACTTCTCTTGGCCAAAATTTATTTATCAGTAATATAAAGCAGTAGATAGAGTGCCAGGACTGGAGTCAGGAAGACCTGAGTTTAAATACAGCTGTGTGATCTTGGGCAAGTCATTGAATCCTGTTTATCTCAGTTTCCTCATCTGTAAAATCAGCTGGAGAAGGAAATGGCAAATCACTCTAGTATCTCTACCAAGAAAACCCTAAATGGGATCACAAAGAGTTGGACGTGACTGAAACATCTGAATAACGACAAAAATAAGAACTAAATGACATAATTTCATAGATCTTTTGGACAAATCCAAGAGAGACTAAATTATCTTCAGACAAGCAGCTAGCTGCTCTAAACCAAATAAGGTCCTTTCCTATATTCTAAAGCTAAAGGGATTTCTGAACTGGGTGACTCAGAAAGAGATCTGGAGGGGTGTGGAAGACATGATCAGCACTGTCATGCATCCCCCAACTGAGACCTCACTACCTTAAACTTTCCTCAGAAAGGAGACTTTAGGACTTTTAACTGGGAATTTTGGAGGCCAAAGCAGGTTTGTGTCAGGAAGATATGTGCATTTTTTTTTCTGACCCTGGTTGCCAGGAAGGAATAAGTGGAAGAAGTAGCATAGCTAAAGGACAGTGAAAATGTGAGCTTTTTTTAAAGTGGGGGGGGGGAGGGTATATTTATGAACACTTCTGTGCATTTGAAGAATCACTGAAATTGAGTCAAGGATAACAAATTACTGCACAGGATAAATTATAATAATTTTAAGTCTGTGTTGAAAGGCCATGCAAGAGAAGAATAATGCAACCAGAATCTGTGTTTTTTAAAAAGTAGTTTCTTGTTCCACATGACTGATCTGGTAAAAGTAGAAGATGAGCTGATACTGGGCAAAATACCCAACAAGCACCAGGATTCTGGGGCTGAATGTCCTTAACTGTTTCCTAAGGATCTGAAAACTGTTCTTCAGGCAAGAAAGAAGATTTATTTCAGATAAAGGACAAATGCTGTCCTTTAATTAACAACATCTATCTCTGGGACAAGCACATCAGGTATACAATACAGGAGATTCTTTTAATATAAAGGACAGATGGCAACTTCACTCCTGGGACCTGCAGGGCTGCCCCAGAAAAACACACAATTTTAAAAGGCTTTGAAAATCCTCTAAGGAATCCAGTCAGGAGACAAGAAAGTCTCATTGCCCCATTTACAGAGCAAGCCAGAAAATGTTTCAGAACCATTTAGAAATACTTCAAGAATATCTGAGTAAGTTTAAGAGGGAAAAATAAATATGCCCATTTCTCAATCTATTTGTGGACCCTGTGAAAGTCTGGTTTCTTCTAATCTGGGATTGAACTACAATAAGACCATTCTTGATGGGCAGTCCTGAAAAAGATACTAAACCTCTGTAATTTTCTGTGTAAGGGTGGGAGGATGTTATTTATTTTTTAAACTAAATTTTCACCATCTTTTGTTTTTATAGCACTTCATCCACACTGAATCCTCTTAACATAAAACATATGAGGAAGACCAGTGGAGATGGCAACTATACCAGGCAGTGAGTGCATACAGCATTCCACATTCACAGACCCTCACCTCTCTACTGAGAGAAGGGGAAGTGTTTTTAGTAAGTTTTCTGAGATCAAGACTGGTCATTAAAAGTAATCAAGTATGTCTTCTTTTTAATGCAGTTTAAAAAAAAATGTTGTCATCATTTTGTAATCTAAAATGATTATAATAAATTCACAAACTTAAAAAATGTCAAATGTCTATGGCACCAAGAGGCCAGTTTTATTGCACTTCTTCTACTGCCGCAGAGAACAAGAAGGCTTGCTCTGTGTAAGAACAGAATGAGGTCCCCATCTCAAGTGGAATGCCTCGCCTTTTATGGTTCTTGTTAATCTGACCCAACACACACACACATGCATTTGTACAAGATTCCTCTAGCATGCGTTATACCTGCCTAACTGGGTGCTAACATTATAAACAACACATCAACACTTCTTGCCTGAGTGTTAATATCTATTAATGTCCTGCTGGGTAAAAGGCTCACACAGCCAGCCACTAACCACTATTCAAGCCTGTGTGTGACAATTTCCAGTCTTTACACTCTGGCTTTCAAAGGGTACTTCATTAGCAGTATGGTTAGGGAGAAAGCACATTATTGTACTACACTTAGTTTCACATTTCTAGGACAACTTTTAAAAATGGGCTACTAAAGCCTTGCAGTGAATCTGAAGTAATGTAGGGTTAAAGAAAGAGCTATGTGGCATATGGATTCTGGTACTTCAGGAGCCATGTTACATTTTCTTTGTGATTTTCACAACACACTGACATGGGAAGGAAAAGAGCTTGCCAAAGTCATGGTGAGTTTTCTTGTCTGCGTATACCACTCAAAACAGCATACAGGGTAGTGGCCTACCTCAAACAGTATTTATTAAGTTCCCAGAAGCACATATATGGTACACATATGCATATATTTATGTGTATTATTTATATGTATAGTTGTATATATTACAGATATATTTATACAACACTTATCAGACTATACACAGAATACATAAATATGTGCATATATACATACATCCACACAAACTAAATAGAAATTTTACAAATTTCGTGTAATGGCCTATTAGTGCTTGGTATTTCATTAAGTGAATATTTAAATCACATAACTCCATCCCTTCTCCCACCCCCAAAAGAAAAAAAAATATACACACACAAGCACAACCGTCAAAACCGGATTTGCCCTTCTCTAAATTAATCCAATTATTCAAATGTCAGTTATATCTGTCAGAGCCTGGCTCCTTGGGCCGAACCAAACTGTTAAAAATTAAAAATGTTTTACTTCGTTTAGTCTCTCTGCCTTTTTAGTGTAAAATCCATGGTCTCGACAAAAAGTTGTGGGATTTGACACCCAATGCAACACAACCCTATTGCTGTCATCCATGCATAATTCACTTTGGAAATGTGCACTTGCTTTAAAATATTACTAAAATATACATGTAACATATGCTAATTTCACTGCGTTGACTTGTAAGCTCCAGCCACTAGGTTATATGTAAACTTTGCCAAGTGCATACACTGTACATAAAGGGATTATAAATGAAAGGAAATATCTCTGTCCCTAGTTCTCTGTCTCCAGCCTTGGCCAAGCTGACAGCCCCAAATCCCAGCAACATCTAACATGCCCTTCCCGTGGAGAAGACAGCCTGTTCTCAGAGTCTTAATTACATCCCAGCTGACTGCCCAGCATTGCCAAAACCAGGCAACAAACGATACACCTTCACTCGCAATATGGTCTGCTAAACATACTCCCAGTCAAACAGAAAGAAACTTTCACGAGAAGAAGAAATAAAGGGACAAGCAGGAGATCAAGGGAGACTGCAAATATAACTGAGGGGAAGGGAAGGAATGGAAGTGAGCTACAAACTGTCCCCTTGCACAAAACAACTCTCTTCCTAGACTCCTCAGGCACCACCAAGCAGCAGGATTTAACAAAGCTCCCTCTATCACAATGGAATCAAAGCCCAGCCTGATTCTCGCCAAGGACTGCTGCTCTCCAAGATGGGCCACTGTAACTAAGACTCAATAGATTAATGATTGTTAAGGAAGGCTAACCAACCCCACACTGCTCAGACGATTATAATGACAGAAGAACAGCATGCCACATTCTGCAATTGCAAATGGTATCATATGTTTTCCTGGCTGGGAAGAGTTTTGCTCATTTTACATGGCCAGAAGGCACAGAAGAAGGCATAGGTCCAGTCCTGCCCACTTCATTTACCCACAATCCCCCATGTTAGACAATGGAGGGAAAGATGGAGAGGGCAACAGAATAACACTTCATAACTAAAGAGATTCAAAGTATTCAAAGTCAAGGGAATTTAAATATCCTTAGGATCACAGAAATTGAAACTAGAAGGGCATTTAGAAATCACATAATTAAAACCTCTCTTCCAGATGAGGAAAGTAAGACCTATAGAAGGAATAAACTTGTCCAAGTTTATTCACAGTAAGTATATGAATCTGTATCTGAACTTAGGTCTACCGATTCTAAATCAGGTGTTCTTTTCCACTATCAAGCAATCAAACATATATTAAATGCTTCTTATATGCGGGGTCTATGCTTAGTCCTAAAGATAAAAAGACTAAAATGAAATTGCCTCTGACTTCAAGGAGGTTACATTCTATCAGGGGAGAAAACATGTACACATATGAGTATATACAAAATAAATGCACTGTATCAAGTTCTCTTTGTTACAGTGAATCCATTTGTCACTAAGACACATACTTGTTGCAGGTTATAGGGAAGTTTGGAGAATAGTTAGTGCATTTTCTCTTCCTGTAAGAGAATTGATTTAAAAAAAAGCTTATCAAATTATCACTCAGTTATATCCTATTAGGAATAATAAAGCTATCTATTATATGTAAAGATAATGTTATTGATCTTGTGACTATAGGGTGATAATATTATGGTATGCATTATAATAGAGGGTGATTATCATAGATATGGGAAAAACTAGATTTAAAAAAAATTATGAATTTGTACAATTCCCAGGAATTTTTGAAACTGAAAAATTACCTAAATATCCTCTGTCTCTATGATGCCGAAACAAGAAAATAACAGCTCATTTCTTTGTACAATATGGATTTTAAATAAAACTTTGATACTATTTTTCTTTTGAGTGCATATAATGCATATAAATACAGTTTATAAAGAAAAAAAACAAAAAAAATTCTATGCCCCAATAATGTTGATTAAGATGTATTTCAATGATCCATGATTATTCTGTAGTGACTGAATGAAGATTTCTGAGGATTCTATTCCTGCATTTATATACTGAATAGAAAGAATATGGTTGAATCTATATGTTTGAAAATAGGTTTTTTTAAACAAATCTTTTAACCTTCACTTCTTAAGACTCTTCAACTCATGGCTAGATGAAGATACCCCCTTTCCGAGCAATTCACATAAAAACAATTTCAAAATGAAAGGATATCAATGTGTTGTCATGTAAGAGGCACAAGCTCTTTAGCAGGAGAAGTCTGATATGATCCTTGTAGAATCTTTTATGCATGCTCAGTCAATTCTTGATAGAGAAGTCACTTCCAAGCTGGGGAAAAACACACTCTGTCCCATTCACTTTTTACCAGCAAGGCTGTGAAACCTGGTATTACCTCAAGTACAGTTGTGCAGATGGAAAGGATTCTGGGAAGATGGCAGAATAAAGCAAGAAAATACCTGGCTCTCCCAAATTCTCCCACAATGCCTCAAAGTAAATGTTAGAGAGCAGAAATAATTAAAAGTAGGAGTAAAGCAGCTGTGTAGCCTAAGTTAACTTTAGAAAAGATTCGGCCTCACTTGGTGGTGATCTGGCCTGATTGAAGTAAAGATAACTGGAGCAGATACTTCCAAATCAACAAAGAACAAGCCCTGGGGACAGCAGTATCTGAGGCAGCTACAGGAACTTCTACCCAAGGGATAGCATGGAGATCATATGTCTGATCAGGGGAAGACTACAGGGTCTTCCACTGGCACTGGATGCAGGGCTGGGCTGACTAGATATGGTCCTAAGCTGTGGCTGTGGGTGAGGAGGAACATGCATGTGCTGTCACTCATAGAAGTCTTTGGTTTTGGTTCTAAGACAGAGTGATGAGGAAGGGATTGTAGGGAGCAAGAGTGTTTGTGGTTATAGCATTGCTGGGAGCCCTGTTCTCAGCTCAGGAGTAGAGAGGAGAACCTGAAGTCAGGCCCCTAGATATGTCTTAGAATACAACAGCATGAAAAACCTGAAGCTTGAGACATTATCCTCTCACACCTCAGGACAAGAGGGCAACTTTAACACAAAGTTAACAGCCAAGACATAAGTCACTAAAAATGAGTATGCAGAAGAGAAAGAACTTGACCATAGATAGCTACTATGATGATAGAGAAGATCTGAATTCAAACTCAGAAGAAAACAGTGAATTTAAATAGCTACTTCTACATCAAAGAAAAATGTAAAATGACCACAATCCCCAAAAGAGTTCTTGGGAGGGCTTAGAAATCAAATAAGAAAAGTTGGATAAAAATTAGGGAGAAAAATAAGAGTAATGCAAAAAAATCAAGAAAATTATGAAAGTCAACCAAATGGAAAAAGAAATTCAAAAACTTATGGAAGAAAATAACTACTTAAAAATTAGAACTGGGTAAAGGGAAACTAATGGCATCATAAGACACCAAGAAATAGTAAAAACAAGTGACCTAGAAAATAGATTGATGAGAGACAATATAAAAATTGTTGGACTATCTGAAAGTTATAATAAAAAGAGTCTAGACTTTGTACTTTAAGAAATTATTAAGGAAAATTGTTCTGAAATTTTAGAATGAGAGGATAAAATAGATATTGAAAAAATCCACCAATTATCACCTGGGGGGGGGTTGCCAAGATGAAAACTCACAGGAACATTATAGCTAAGTTTTGAAACTCCCAGGTCAAAGAGAAAAAATACTACAAGCAACCAGAAAGCATCAATTTAAATACTATAGAGCTATCCTCAGGATACTACAAGATTTAGCAGCTTCTACATTAAAAGATCAAAGGGCATGGAACATGATATTTTCAAGAGCAAAAGAGCTGGGTTTTCAAGTAAGAGTAACTTGCCCAGCAAAGCTGAGTATAGTGAAAAAAAAAACTGGATATTTACTTAATTTTTTACCTCCTTTTTTTTAGCTTTTATTTAATATTTTATTTTCCCCAGTTACATGTAAAAACAATTTTTAATATTCATTTTTAGAATTCTGAATTCCAAATTCTCCCTCTTCCTCCTTCTTCACCCCCTCATTGGTAAGGCAAGCAATTTGATAGAGGTTATACATGTGTAGTCATGCAAAACATATCCATAGTAGTTACATTGTGAAAAAAAAACAGAAAAAAACCTCGAGTAAAATAAAGTAAAAAAGTATGGATAGCATTTTTCATCATAAGTCCTTCTGAGTTGTCTTGGATTGTTGTATTGCTTAGAACAACTACGTCATTCACAGCTGATCATCTTACAATTTATTTAATGGATTAAAGGACTATCAAGTATTTATGAGGAAAAAACCATAACTGAATGGAAAATTTAACCTACAAGAATTAGGAGAAACCTAAGAAGGTACACATTAAAGATGAACTATAAGATATTTAATAAGGTCAAACTTTATAACTTATATGGGAAAATCATCTGTAACTCTTAAGAGTGTTATCATTACTAGGGTAGTTTGAGAGAGCATACATAGATAGAAAGCTTGTGGTTGAGTATGATGGGATGATCCTAAAAAATAAAATGGATAGGGAGAGGTAAAATGGGAGCAATTATTTCACACAAATGAGGCATGAATAGAAGAACTGTTATGGTGGAAGCAGAAGGGGATGGAGGGCTGGTAGTGCTAGAACCTTATTTTCATCAGAATTTCATTAAAGAGAGAATAACATATAGAAAGACATAAATGTCTTCTTAACTTATATAGCAATAGGAAGGTGAGGGGATAGGATAAGGAAAGGACTCTTAGAAGGGTGTACAGATCAAGAAATAAGAGCGTAAGAGGAAAGGAAAAAGTAGGGACTCTTAGAAGAGTGAGTAAATTAAGGAATAGTGGAATAAGGGGAGAAGATAAAGAGAAGGATCCTTAAAATGAATGTAGATTAGGAAGGCAGTGGCTAGGAGTAATTAGATTTCTGAGGAGGGATAGAGTAAAAAAGGAGGGAGAAAAAGGCAAATGGTGAGGGAAAATAGCATGGAGGAAAATGCATAACTAGTAATTATAACTTTGAATGCAAATGGGATGAACTCACTTGTAAAAAGGAAAACAGCAGAATGAATTAAACACCAGAATCCAATAGTATATTGTTCACAAGAAACACATTTAAAAATGAGAGATACACATAGAGCAAAAATAAATGGCTGAAGTCGAATTTATAATGCTTCAACTGACATAAAAAACAAAAAGCAGGGACAGCAATTATGATCTCAGATAAAGTTAGAGCTAAAATACATTTAATTAAAAGAGATAGAGAAGGGGCAGCTAGGTGGCGCAGTGAATAGCGCACTGGCCCTGGAGTCAGGAGGACTTGAGTTCAAATCCAGCCTCAGACACTTAACACAAAAACTAGCCGTGTGACCTTGGGCAAGTGACTTAACCCCAAATGCCCTCCAAAAAGCAAAAAAGAGAGAGAAACTACATTAAGATAAAAGGTACTACAAATAATGAAGTAATATCCATATTAAATCTATGTGTACTGAATGCTATAACATCCAAATTTTTAAAGGAAAAGCTAAATGAATTACAGAAGGAAATTTATAGCAAAACTATAACAGTGGGGGATTTCAACTTTCCCCTCTCAAAACTATATAAATCTAACCAAAAAATAAATAAGAAAGAAGTCAAGGAGATAAATGGAATCTTAGGTAAGTCAGATATGATAGATATCTGGAAAGAACTGAATGGGAAGAGAAAAAAATAACTTTTTCTCAGTGGTACATGATACCTTTACAAAAACTGATCATATTTTAGGGCATAAAACTTTATAGTTAAATATAGAAAATCAGAAATATTAAATGCAGCCTTTTTTAGATCATAATGCAAAAATTTATATTAAGTAAGGGACTATGGAAACGGATTAAAAATTAATTGGATACTAAATAACCTAATTTTAGAAATGAATAGGTTAAAGAAGAAGTAATAGAGACAATAAATAATTGTATTAGAGAAAATGACAATAATGAGACAAAATACCCAAATCTATGGGATGCAGCATAAATTGTAATCAGAGGAAAATTTATCACTCTAATGACTCATAGCCATAAAATAGGGAAAGAACAGACCAATGAATTTGAGTATGCAATTTAAAAAAACTAGAAGATCAAATTAAAAATCCTTAAACACCGAATTAGAAATCTTAAAAATTAAAGATATGATTAATAAAATTTAATGTGAGAATACTATTGATTTAATAAATCAAACTAGAAGTTGGTTTTATGAAAGAACAAATAAAATAGATGATTGGTTAAGATGATTTTTAAAAAGATAGGAAAAAAACATCACTAATATCAGAAATGAAAAGGGTTAATATACCACTAATAAAGATGAAATCAAAGCAACTATTAGGAGTTATTTTGCCCAATTTTATACCAATAAGTTTAACAATTTAAGTGAAATGGAAGACAAAAATACTGCCTAGATTACAGAAAAGGAAATAGAAATCTAAATAAACCTATTTTAGAAAAGAAATTGAACAGGTCATAAATGAGCTTCCTAAGGACGGAGAACATCAGGATGAGATGGATGCATAAGTGAATTCTATCAAACATTTAAAGATCAAGTAATTTCTTTTTTTTTTTTGCCTTTTTGGAGGGCAATTGTTAAAAAAGTTAAGTAACTTGCCCAAAGTTACACAGCTAGTTTTTTTGTGTGGGTTTTAAGTGTCTGAGGCCAGAACTGAATTCAGGTCCTCCTGACTCTGGGGCCAGCACTTTACTCACTGTGCCACCTAGCTGCCCAAGATCAATTAATTTCAATATTAAATAAATTATTTGGAATAACAGGCAAAGAAAGAGTCCTACCAAACTCCTTTTGTTAAACAAATGTGGTACTGATATCTAAACAAGGAACAAACAGCAAAAATAGAAAAAGACAGTTATAGACAAATTTCACTAATAAATATAGATGCAAAAATTCTATATAAAATACTAGCTAGGAGATGACAACAATATATCACAAAGATTTTACATGGTGACCAAGTGAAATTTATACCAGGAGCAGGGATGGTTTAGCAAAAGGAAAACTATTAACATAATTGTTACGTAATATCAATAACAAAAGTAACAAAAATCATATGATTATATCAATGGATGCAGAAATAGCTTTTGACAAAATACAACATTTATTCCCATTAAAAACACTCAAAAGCACAGATATAAATGGATTCTCCCTCAAAATGATAAGAATTATCTGCCTAAAACTATCAGCAAGCCTTATTTGTAATGGGGATAAACTAGAAGTCTTCTCAATAACATCAGGAGTGAAACAAATATCATTCAATACTGTATTAGAAGTGCTAGCAGCAGTATAAGAGAAGAAAAAACTTGAATTAATCAGAATTGGCAACAGGGTAATAAAACTCTCTCTCTTCATAGAAGATAAAATGATATACTTGGAAAATCCTAGAAATTCAACTAAAAAGCTAGTTGAAACAATTAAAAATTTTAGCACAGTAGCAGGATATACAATAAAGTCCCATAAATCCACAGCATTTCTATATATATATATATCACCAATAAAACACTGCAAGAAGCAACAGAAAGAGATACCCCATCTAAAATATCTGTAGATGGTACAAAATACTTAGGAACTGATCTGTCAAAAACAAACCCAGAGACTACATGAACATAATTATAAAATGCTTCTCATACAAATAAAGTCAGATTAAAGTAACTGGAAGAAATATCAATTGTTTATGGGTGGGCAGAGCCAATATAATTAAAATGACAATTCTTTCTAATCTGCTTATTCAATGCCACCCCAATTAAATTACCAAAAAATAATTCAATTGAACTAGCAAAAATAATGATAAAATTCATTTGGAAGAATAAATGGTCAAGAATATAAAAGGAATTAATGAAAAAAAAAGGTAAAGAAATGAGGTTTAGAAGTACCAGATCTTAAACTATATCAGGCAGTAGTTATCAAAACTATCTGATACTGGCTAAGAAAGAGAAAGGTAGATCAACAGAACAGAGTAGACAAACAATACATAGTAATAAATGATTACAGTAACCTTGTGTTTGACAAAAATTTAAGCTTGTGGAATAAGAATTCACTATTTGGTAAAAAAAATTATTGGGAAAACTGGAATGTAGTCCGGCAGAAATTGGGTATAGACCAATATTTCATATAATTTACCAAGAAAAGGCCAAAATAGATACATGACCTAGATATAAAGAAAAATATTACAAATAAATTAGAAGAATATGGAATATATTACCTATCAGACTTGCAGAAGAATTTATGAATAAATAAGAGAGAGAGTATTGCAAGATGGAAAATGAATAATTTTAATTACACTAAATTCAAATTTTTTTTGCACAAATAAATCCAATGTAGCCATGCAGAAAATTGGAGGAAAAATTTTATAGATAATTTCTCAGATATAGGTCTCATATCTTAGATATTTAGAGATTGTTGTCAAATTTATGAGAATATGAATCATTCCTCAATTGACAAATGGTCAAAGGACATGAAAAGATAGCTCTTCAATGAAAAAATCAAAGCTATATATAGCCATGTTGGAAAACTCAAAATCATTATTGTTTAGAGAAATGCAAATTTAAAAAAACTTTGAGATAGCTACTTACATATATTAGATTGGCTAAAATGGTAGAAGGGGAAAATAACAATGTTGGAGAGGATATGGGAAAATCGGGACACTAATACACTGTTGACGGAACTGTGATCTGATCCAATCATTTTGAAGAGGAATCTGCAAAGAGTTATAAAGCTCTCTGTTTCTCAAGGTTATCAATTAATAAGGAAAAGAACCTGTATGTTTTAAAATATTTATAGCAGCTCTTTTTGGTGACAAGGAACTGGAAATTAAGGGGATTACAATTAATTGGGGAATAGCTAAACTACGGTGCTATAAGAAATGATGAGATGGTTGATTTTAGAAAATCATGGAATGACTTTTATGAAATAGTGAAGAGGGAAATGAGAACCAAGAGAATATTGTATACAGTTAAACACAATGTTATTTGAAGAATGACTGTCAATGACTAAGTTATTCTGGGTATTATAAATACTCAGATCAATACAAAGGACCTATGAAAGAAGATGCTATCCAATTCCAGTGAAGGAATTGACAAATATAAGTATGTATATGGGGTTTTAAACACACACACACACACACACACACACATCTGTGTCAAATGGTGATCTTCATTAGTGCAGGATGGAGAGGGAGGGAAGGAGACAGTTTAGAACTTAAAATGTAACAAAAATTAAATTAAATTTTAAAAAAGGAAAAATTTTATAGATAATTTCTCAGATAAGGTCTCATAACTTAAGTATATAGAGAATGTCGTCAAATTTATAAGAATATGAGCCATTCCTCAATTGAGAAATGGTCAAAAGACGTGAAAAAGGAAAAAAAATGTTTAGATTTTCAATATTTAGTGTGGGCCTCAGTTTTTAATAATATACATTCCTCTTCTTCAGGTCAGAACATTTCTTCTCAGAACACATTGTGTCAGAGTCCTAGGGAATCCTTGAATTTTCAGTTTTGCTTACTGCCTCAGTGTTTTGTATAAAATGTCACATGTCATCCCTCCTTAGGTACTGCTGTCATCTCATTAAAATTTGGCTTCCATTTTAGAATCTTTTCCTCCAGTTGGAGCCCTCTCAGTTTATGCCTGATTCCCTAGTATCATAGAGATTGACTCGTTTTCTCACACTACTTGTTTTGACAACTGAAAAGTTTCCCATCCCCTGTCTATTGTACTGTTTATAGGAATTGTTACAAAATCTCTGGCTCAACTCACAAAGAATTGAATAACTACCATCTCTCCCTCTAGAACAAGTCCTTGAATATTATATTTGCAGTAGACTCCTCCTCTAAGGTCCTAGAGCAAGGGATGGGGAACCTTCACAAATCCAAAGCCACATAACACTGGTCCTTACACAAGAATAACATCAGGTAAGATTCTAGGAAAGGGACTTCATGTCAGGAGGTAGACGTTAAAAGCTGGTGAAGACTGGGGCACATTGAAAATTTACATCTGGAATTCGCAGATTTATTTGCTAGGCAGTAGCTACTCATTTTAATCATTATAATAACATTAGGAGTATCTTCAAACACCAATTAGGGGGAAGAGGAAGGAAATATGCATTTGTTAAGTAAGCACTCAATGCATGCCAGTGACTGTACTAAGCTCTTTACAAATGTTATCTCATTTGATCCTTACAACAACCTTGTGAGGTTGGTTGCAGTATGTATATTTGAAAGGTTCTTGGAAGCTTCAGAAGAAAGTCAGTAGTTACACACAGAACTATAATTTTGAAATGCTTAAAAGTAATGCATTGCCTTTTGAGGAAATGCAACAGAGATAATTCTTCATTTGCTACAAATCTGGAGTTCTTTATCTGATGTCCACAAACTTGCCTTTTAAAATTTGGATAATTATATTTAATGTAATTAAATTTTTATATAATTGATTTCCTTTGTATTTCTATATATTTAATTTTAGTCACTTAAAATCATTATTCTGGGAAAGGGTACTTAGACTTCACCAGATTGCCAAAGGGGTGCATGACATAAAAAGATTAAGAATTCCTACTTTAAAGGAAAATTTTAATTTTTTTCTCTACTGGATTTGAAACTGGAAACTAAAAATTTCAATATTTTAAAACAAATTCTATGAGATTAGTTCTTCTTGTAGTTTGTTGTTGTTTTTCTGCTTTTTGGAGGGCAGTCAGGGTTAAGCAACTTGCCCAAAGTCACACAGCTAGTAAGTGTTAAGTGTCTGAGGCCACATTTGAACTCAGGTCCTCCTGACTCTAGGGCTGGTGCTCTATTCGCTGCGCCACCTAGCTGCCCCCTTGTAGTTTCTTAATGGGGAAATATATATATATATATACACTTCTGAATTTCATTGTAAATTATAGAAATTTAATTTTAGGAGATTTGTATTTTCAAAACAGCTTGCTGATAATGGAGACTTTCAGTGGGAAACAATGAATAATGCAGGTACAATACATTCAGATAAAAAAATTACCGGGATTTTATCAAAAATCTCCCAAAGTATAAGCACCTTCACTAGCTTGGCAAATTCCTCACTAAACTTAGTATATACTACTAGTCACTATGGCAGAGTTACAAAAATAACCAATAATAAGAAGAGACTGAAAAGGACAGACAACTATAGTGAGAAAGAATGATGGGAGACCCCAGCACAACAGCCAGAGTGAGGGCTGTGGACTTCAAGAATGAGAATGGTCTGAACAATAACACCCACAAGTTTAAGGTTACCTCTTCTGAGAATGACTTTAGTCTCTTTGTGTGGGGTGGAAGGAGAGGATCACATTCCTTTATGAAGGGGAAAATTGTTGCCTTTGAAGGTCCCTAACAACTTTGGTCTCTGTCTCTCATATACACAAGTACTCAAGTGTGTGTGAGAACTTGAGGGAAAAGAGGTTCATGCGCCCACCCCCCCAAAAGAAACCTAAATAGAAAGATATGCTTTGTCACTCAGTGGGAATGACAGTAAGGCTATAAACCCCAGAATGAACAGTGTGAATTATTGCCAATAAGGGAACAAACTATAGCTAAGAAAGGCTTGCAGAAAAAAGAGAGAAAGATTCAAAGAGATATTACTTCACCTGGGGAAGGCTCAAGTTCTTCGTCAAGACATACAAAAAAAGATCCCACAATCTTAATATAGAAAGGCACCTCTTGATGACTCTTTTGTATCTCTGGCCCAGTGCTTTCTCTGGGCATGTATAATTTAGCCACACTTTCTATTGTAGGCATTTCTCCCTGGTATACATAGTACAAAAAAAAAAAAAGATTAATTACTGTAAGTTAATAGTCTCTGTGGTTTGCTCTGTGGGAGCATCTCTCTTATCCTAACTTACTGCTTCCCTAGAGCCCAATGGAAAAACAAATCTAACCAGGGGAAATGGGGCCTTTGTGGATCTTGTGACAGTATGGCTATGTTTAGTGGCCTGTACACCTAGGGGTGGGAGAGGTATGAAGCTAGTCTGTGAACTAGCTGATGGTTCCAGGGTACAGCTTGCTCATAAAATGATAGCTGAAAGGGCATCAGGCCCTATTTTCTTCTCTCCTCATTTTTGAGTATGTTTGCTGTTTTGGATTCTCATATTTATTTCCATTGAACCACTGCATATACTGCAGTTTGATCATGAGAATGCTCTGAGGCCCAGAAATAGGCATCTACTTTGTATCCTGGTAGAAGAACTTTGGTCTAGTAGAAGCCAAGGTCTTATTTTGAGACCTAGACTTCATATAGGACCAGGTCCGCCTGTATTTATGAAGAGAGGCATTAAATATTACCTTTAAAACATATACACAACACTGAACTTTCTGAAGCACAAAAGCACTCACATGAGGGTAGTCTTTCAGAGATCCAGTGGCAGAACAAGAAGAAGACCTAAGCTCTCCTCTTCAGTCTTGTGAGGATGGTTCCTCACAACCTCTGGCCATATACTAAAATCACAGAACAATTTTAATGAAACATTTTCTAACCTGTTTATATTAAAGAAACTGCACCTTCATTCCAACCCATGCCTCTAAAGATGTGCTGAGCCCTGGTTACACTTAGATACTACTAAAACTACAACTACTACGACAACTATTTCTACTACTACTACTACTACTACTACTACTACAACTACTTCTACTACTACTACCATCACAACTACAACTACTACTACCACCACAACAACAACTACTACTACTACAACTATAACTACTACAACTACTACTACTACTATTACTACTACTACAACTACTACTACTACTAGATTCACACACATGTAATTCTGGTTATCCCAGGGCTCAACAGAGTTTAAGAGGATAAGAGAATTGTCAGGAGACAGTGAGGCCTCACAGAGGATCAGTGAAGGATGCACAGTGCCCAGCACAGAGTTGACACTTAGTAAATGTTTACAGATTAATTCAAGAACGGTTCAGCAGCTCAAGGAAGGCTAGGAATAATTTCACATCATGATACATATTACCCATCACAGCCAGTTCTTGTTGCTGTGTTACTGGTGGTTTAAGGTTTTCAATGAACTATCATACACATAGATAGATAGCTACAGATGTGGATCCCAGAGGTGTCATGTGGGAAGCAGACTTCTCCATGAGGTTCTCATAATAGGCAACAAAGCTAAGGACACTCACTACCTTATTATTAATGAGAACCAATCAGACCAGTTCAAACCAGTATCAGCAGATGCCAGTGTAATTGGATTCCCTAGGCAGGCATAAAAATGCCGAAGGGGTTAGAAACAAAGTTAGATTTTTTTAAATGAGGTTGGATAAAAACTTATGTCTCTCTACTGCCAAGCAGGCTGGGAGGGACAATGGAATGTGTCTGATGGGAACGAAGCACATCCCTGTGCATTCATTTGGCTGGCAACACTCCCATTCCTACTTCTGTGCAGTATTTGGAGAAGATACAAAATGAATATTGTATTCACTCCCCTTGAACCAACACGAATAATTTAATACCTGTTGCAATTTTCTCCAATTTATTCTATGAAATAATAACACGAAAAGCAATTACAATAAAGAAAAAGTTCGGGTGCAACAGCATTAGTTCGACATCTAGGATCAAGTGTCAGCCTAGATTAACAAATTTCATTCATTTTATCTCCAGCGCTGGAGACACGCTGCTACTAGCTTTAATAGTCAGGAATGTCTGTTAGTTAAATGACTCTGTAAAGCCAGTCAAGTGAGGGCAGACAGCGACAGTTTAATTGGGCTGCTCTCTATAACTCTATCTGGGGCCGTAAGCACTGGACTATAAACAAGCTAAATGCTGCACTCAATACCCAACAGCAACAGCCCACAGGAAAAAAAGAAGATCCTTCTGATGGCAGGATCTCTCATTTACCCTGGCGTCAGGTTGGCTACAGGTGAGCAGGAGCAATGTAAGCGCTGCAGCAGAAGAAAGGCGAGGTTAAGAGAGCAATCATTTATCTTGTATTGATTTCTGGACACTATGTCCTAGATCCATTCCAAGATAGAATGACAGCTTTCTGCTTTGTGCTTGCAAGAGAAGGAAATGACGAGCACCGGCACCGCTGTTTTCCGATCATATTTCCTTTTAGAAACATGCCACACTGAGATTTTTCCAGACAGGGAAATCCAAACAAGTTTATCATAGAAAAGGAGGGTTAGGGGCTGGTTAATCAGCCATTTGTCTTTACTGCTGTGTATCAGGAAGTCAAAGGGTCAAAACCAAGTACAATTGGGCCATTTGGCTTTATCTCAGGTAACCCCACCCCCTGCCCCCGTCTGTGGTAATTGAACCCATTCCTTTCGGTCAGAGTTCCTGTCACTCATATTCAATGTCTGTCATTACCAAGAAATGCTTCATGTCATATTACCCTGACAGAAGCAGCACTGCAAGGCCAGTGAGATTCCCCCCGCACCAGAGGTAAGAAGACAATGGGAGCCTCTTTCAGACCAGTGATGTTTAACATTTTATGTGCTGACACTGTGACTGTAACCACAATATAATGAAAGCCTAGTAAATGGAAGATAAAAATTCATACTTTATCTCCTTCAGGGGCTGCCAGGCAATATCAGAAATAAAACAAGTTGGCAGCTCCCACAGTATCACTACACCAGTGCCACAGCAGGCATTTTTAAGGAGAGGATGTAGTCATATATGTATGTATGGATAGATGGATGGATGCGGGTATACATACAGAGGCTTCTCACACATCTATGTGAAAGTCACTTTTTCTGCAGCAGGACGCATGCCATGGTCACCTAGATGCTAAAATCTAAAATCAAAGCCTCTTTTGAATGTCACAATTTGTGAGCCTCTAAAATGACAAGGGACAGAGACTATAGAAGGGCAAGGGACAAATGGCACACCAGCTTTTATATAAGACAAAAAGAATGGCACAAGGTAGTGGTCTAGTTCCTCAGCTCTGAAAGTCCGTACAGGTGCATCTACATGGGGAGGCTGGAAATGTCTGGGAGAACTAAGAATCAAGCTCTGAGCTTTGTGGCTCTGGGGCAGGTGAGGCGGGCTGGGAAACTTGCTCTGCATTTACTTGGGATTATTGTGCTGCTGGTTTGGAGGTACAGAAATGAGAGGCCTTACCTTGATTCCTGGCTTCTGTGGGCCACCATCCTGTAGGCCAGTTGTCTTTCACATAGTTCTCTCCTCTACATTCTGGCATTGCTTTCACTAAAGGTCACACTTCCCCTAAGCCTAGTAACTTTGGCTTTAAAAATCATGCCAATTTGATATTTTATAGGGAACATGGCAGGTTTAGTGAGTTTACTCTCTCTCTTCTATACACGGGGTTGGGACACCTCTTAACCCATCTGACAAAGCCTTAAAAGCCACTGCTTAGAAACTGACTGCAGGCCTGAAGCATAGCATAAAAGCTGCTCTCCTTGGGGCGGCTAGGTGGCACAGTGAGTAAGAGCACCGGTCCCAGAATTGGGAGGACCCGAGTTCGGTTCTGGCCTCAGACACCTGACACCCACCCAAAAAATAACTAGCTGTGTAACCTTGGGCAAGTTACTTAACCCCAATTGCCCTCCAAAAGGCAAAAAAAAAAAAAAAAAGCTGCTCTCCTTGCCAGTAGGTGGCTGGGAGCTTTCCAAGCTGGATTTGGGGGATTGGGGTGGGGGCAATGTTTTTTTTCTGGGCACCACAAATTATCTCAATCACCTGGTGTTTCTCTGTTGCAAACCAATCACTACCAGTAGGTTAATCTTTTCACTATCCACCCTGACCCACAGAGGCACACATATTCACATGCCCCAAAACAAAATTAGTTCAGGGAAAATGAACAGTTATTCACAGCAGCTAGCCTTGGCTGAGGGGACACCAAAAGCTTTATAAATTTATTCTGCAACCAAAGAGGTCCAATTAATACAAAAAAAGGCATGTTACTTACAATCATTTCCTAGGAGGATATATTCTCCTGATGCCAGCACAAAAAGGCCTTATTTACCCTCCCTATCTGAAGAAGAGTAAGAAAACATCTAATCAGAAAAAAATTATGACTGTCCATCCTATACCTAACACAAGCCTTCTAAGAACAAAAAAATAATCAACTGACTAAATATAGTAATGGTCCTCTTTCACATAAAAAAGATGATGATAAAATAACATGACTGTTTTTTTTTTTAACAAAGATGCCAAAATGTATGCATCAAAATTAATTTAAAGTAGTCATTCTGGCAAGATATGAACTTATTCTGACTGTAGTACCATTGTTTAAAATGTCTTTCTGGGTCCTCTCTTGAAACAGTCAGGCTCTAACCCTTTTCCCTCAATGATTTAAAAAAAATCTTTAAGCCATTATTCCAGTTTCTTCTCTTTGAATTCTAAAATACAGGACGGGCTTGTGATGTACTCATTTGGCCTTTTTGGGGGAGTAAGCTAAAGGACAGAAGTTGCTGTTGTTCAGTTGTGTCCAACTCTTCATGATTCCACGAACCATACCTGTCCATGGGGTTTTCTTGGCAAAAATACTGGAGTGGTTTTCCATTTTCTTCTCCAGCAGATCCTTCAAGTCAGGCAATCAGAGGTTAAATGACTTGCCCTGGGTCACACAGCTAGGAAGTGTCTGAGGCAGGATCTGAACCCAGGTCTTTTTGACTCTAGGCCCACTACTCTATCCACTGAGCAACCAGTTACCTCTAAAGGACAGAAGACAGTTCTTTTAAACACAATATGCACTGCACCCTTCATAGTGAATTACCTGTTTAGATTATCTATCTATCTATCTATCTATCTATCTATCTATCTATCTATCTATCTATCTATCTATCTATCTATCTATCCTGGAATCTTGAGAAATCTAGGGATAGTGATGATAAATGGGCCTTTAGCCAACCGTAAAAAACCCACAAATAATATCTGCTAGAGGGATATGTTCCCCTGATGTTCAACCAGGCATTCCCATTTCTCCTTAAAACAACAACATACTGTATTTGTTTTGGGAAAAGATTGCCTTAGGGGGACAAATCCCAAATCACTAATATAGGATCCCTCATATTAGCAAGATGTATATTTTTTGTTGTTGTTGGGTTTAGGAAGGGGGTGAACTTGGGGGAGGTCTCTGGAACCAAAGAAAAATGCCAAGACATTCTCAGCAATAGGTAGAGAAGCTGAGATCACAGCAGTTTAAAAACATTAAAGGGTTTCTTTCAAAGCACACTAACAGCTATTATCAAATTTAGCATAATAATGCTTCCAATGAAACATCTGAGGGTTCACTGGAGGCTTTATTCCTACTGCCATTATGCTACAACAGCAAATCCAAATGTCGGCTTCTGCACCTATGTATTCCCAGGGTCCATCTTCTCCAAGAGCCATACACTGAACTGGTAGGAGATTCAGGCGGCAGCCTTTTAGATCTCTAAGCACTGCACTGGAAAAATAAAAAATGAAGGATGCTCATAGCCTAGCAGGGGGAAAGTGCGTTGCAACAATATTTCTCATGCTGAAGTACCACAATGCCAAATGTTCCTGTCAGAGCATGGTTTAATTACCTTGGCCCCCATGCCACTTATAATCACCTGTCATTAGCAACAATGCTTACATCTGTTTACACGTCTGTCAGAAATGCCAGCCCAGCTGAAGTCTAAGGATAAGACAACTTTTAATGGAACGTGGCCCCAGATGTAGAAAGGTCACTTTAAGGTTGTCCATCTTTCAAAGGACAAACAGAAGGAAGGTTTTAGAGCCGCTTCAGCCTGTGGTCATAGTGGATCAGAGACTCCTGGGGTTAAGTTTTATGCAGTCTGAGGAATATGAACAGGCTATTTGGAGAGTCACAAGAATGAAGAGGAAATTTCTGGTGTTTCAAGGCTTCATTCATGCTAAACTCCCTCTTTTTGTGTTACTTACTTTAAAAAATTGGGCATTTTTATGAAAGCAAATGATAATTATGCATGCTGGCCCTTCCATTTCACCAGCCCATAACACCAGCTAGCTTCTATGTAAATCCTACCCATGTCCCTAGTCTCATTCTTTTCCATGAAGTCTTCTTCACCCTCCCTAGTTCACAATTGTTACTTCTTTCAATTCCTGTGAGACCTATAGTCAGCTTCCCTATGAGATTCCATCAGTATTAAGTTTGCCTTATTAATAACTACATTGCTAGTTCCATAAGGCCAAGAATTATTGCATTAGGGATGGCTAGGTGGTGCAGTGAGTAAAGCGCCGGCCCGGAGTCAGGAGGACCAGAGTTCAGTTCTAGCCTGAGACACCTAACACCCACACAAAAAAACTAGCTGTGTAACCTTGGGCAAGTTACTTAACCCCAATTGCCCTCCAAAAGGAAAAAAAAAGAATTATTGCATTATACAAAGGCACTCTATCTTCCATTGCTCCTCACCTAGGAATGGGTACCTTTTTAAAGGAGAAGAGGGTCTGACCTCTGATCTTTATCCACTCTACTTTCCTACATTAATCAGCAGAGTTTTATGTAAGAGCTTTAACCCCTCCCCCCTTGGAGGCAATGAGGGGTTAAGTGACTTGCCAAGGGTCTTAGTAAGTGTCTGAGGCTGAATATGAACTCAGGTCCTACTGACTCCAGGGACAGTTCTTGCTATATTCACTGTTCTGCCTGGCTGCCCCAAGAGACTATTTGTCATACACAACTAAATAATTTAGGTTATTTGTGGTAGACTTTATTTCCTAATCCACCAAACTGAGTTCCTCAAAAGCACGGACTGTCTTTTGTCTTTCTTTGAATCCCTAGTACTTAGCAAGGTGCCTGGTACCATTTTTTTTTAAGCAATTGGGGTTAAGTAACTTGCTCAAGGTTACACAGCCAGTTATTTCTGGGTGTGTGCTGAGTATCTGAGCCCAGATTTGATCCCCAGGTCATCCAGACACTGGAGCAGGTGTTTTTACTTGCTGAGCCACCTGGCCGCCCCTAAGCAATTGGGGTTAAGTAACTTGCTCAAGGTTACACGGCCAGGTGTTTCTGGGTGGGTGCTAAGTATCTGAGCCCAGGATTCGATCCCCAGGTCATCCTGACACTGGAGCTGGTGCTCTTATTCACTGTGCTACCTGGCTGCCCCCTGCCTGGTACCATTTAATAAATGTTTACTGACTTTTTTATTGACTGATTGATTAAACTTCTATAAGGAGGTACCTTCTAGAAAACAAAACAAAAAAAACCAGACATTTTATAAAAGGATTTTTTTTAAACTTTCACTAGGCCTATGATGAGAGAAGCTGAAACCTTAATTTAGGAAAATTAATATATCTGTCCTACAGTGAGATCCTCTTCCAGGATTCAGGAAAATATAAATCTATTATTAAAAAAACAACAAAACAAAGAAGCAGCATTCTGCTGTTGATAGAAAGCTGGCCCTAGAGTCAAGACAGAACTAGGTTAAAGTTCTGCCTCAGACATACCCCAGCCCTAGCACCCTGGACAAGTCACATGTGCCTTATTCAAGACTGACCCTTTTAGAGGGTCTCTTTCTACTCTAAAATGATTTTCCATGATCACTCATGCACAAATGGATCCTGCTCATCAGGCTAAGGAAAAGCTGTCATGAGAGCTCAAACTGAGGTCAAACTTTCCAAACTATATCCTAACACTATTTCACCTTCTCTGTTCTCTCCATTGTGTCCTCACCCAGAATCCTCAAATTCCCTGGGATTCCATGACCTCAGTCAAGTCCAAACCTTCCTCTTCCAGATGACCTGCTGTTAGGGACAACATATTGATCTGCTTGTGTGGTAATAGGTGCCTAAAAATAAAAGTCATTTCATTAATATTGGGAAATGTGCATTGCTTTACATTAAATAAAAGCAACTATAGTTGTTTTTTGTTAGAGGAAGCGATTCCAGACTCTATTCTCGCTCCATATTAACTTACGTTAAAATGGTGACATCTATTTTTGAAATAATCTGCTATATATCTCTCATGTATCTCCAGATAGGGTTCAGCTCCTAACCTCACCACAGAAATCAAGATCTATTTATAATAATTCTGGGAGGGGAAGGAAGGGGGAGGAAAGTTCAAACCAAAAAAAAAAGCGAATGTTGAAAACTAAACTAAATAAATATTTTTTGAAAAATAGTAATTCTCGGAAACCTAAGTGCTCATTACATGATCTTCAGTCTTGGCTAGGCAGATCCATTTTATCTTTTCTCTGCTGTGTACCTTCCAAAAGGCTAAAATTTTTAAAATGCAGAAAGTTTTTCAGTTAATGGGTCAATAATAATTCCCAAACATTTATTCTCTGCAGGGCACTATGACTAAATACTGGTTATTACATGTTCAAGTGTCCAACTGACTATTTGTCAGGTTTGAAAAATGAGACCAATGACCCAATGAGTAGGAAATGTTCTGCCCTACTGATCCAAAGCAGAATGTATGCACTGGGAAGGCAGCCTTGTTTTGTTTTTGTCTTTGTGCTCTAGGCACATAGGCATATAGTAGGCAAAAACAGTAAAAAAGTATGTTGAGTGGATTAATGCTTCTGATATTTATTGACTTGAGACATCATGGGAAGTGTGAAGGATATGCTGCCACTTAAATATGTTTTACCAAATCCTTAAGAGTGATTTTGAAGAGGAAGGGGAGGAATAGAAGATAGCCATAGCTAAGTAAGTACTACACACATAGCTATAGAAAAGTGACAGTAGATAAACAGCATTGTAGTTCTAATTCTTTTAAGGTCTACTGGCCTTTTTTATTTGAAGTTTTGAGTTCTAAATTCTAACCCTCTCTTCCTCCCTGCATTCCCTCCTCTCTGAGATGGTAAGTAATCAGATATAGGTTATACGTGAGCAATTATGTAAAACATTTTCATATTAGTCATTTTGAACAAGAATACTTGAATGAAAGAAAAAATGAAAGAAAGAAAGTGAAAAATAGCATGCTTCAGTCTGTATTCAGTCAACATAAATTCCTTCTCTGGAGGCAGATAGTATGCTTCATCATTAGTCCTCTGAGATTGTCTTGGATCATTGTATTGCTGAGAATGGCTAAGTCATTCACAACTCTTCATCGAACAATGTTGCTGTTACTGTGTACTACATTCTCCTGCTTCCATTCACTTTGCTATGTATCAGTTCATGCAAATCTTTCCAGGTTTTTATGAAATTTTGTGCTTGTCATTTCTTACAGCACGATAACATTCCATTACAATAATATACCATGGCTGGTTTAGCCATTCTCCAATTGATGGGCATCCCTTCGATTTCCAATTCTCAGTCACCACAAAAGAACTTCTATAAATATTTTGTACAAATAGGTCCTTTTCCATTTTTTTTTATGTCTTTGGGATATAGAACTAGCAATGGTACCGCTAGATCAAAGGTATACGCAGTTTTATGGCCTTTAGGAATAGTTCCAAATTGCTCTCCAGAATGGTTGGATCAGTATATAACTCTACCAATAGTGTATTAGTGTCTCAGTTTTCCCATGTCCCCTCCAATATCCAATATTTTCCTTTTTTTTGTCATATTAGCCACTCTGATAAGTATGGGGTCGTATCTCAGAGTTGTTTTAATTTGAATTTCTCTGATGAATAGTGATTTAGAGCATGTTTTTGTATGACTATAGATAGCTTTGACTTCTTTGTCCAAAAACTCCCTGTTTATATCCTTTGACCATTTATTAGTTGGGAAATGACCTGTGTTTTTATAAATTTGACTCAATGAGAAATGAGGCCTTTATCAAAGATACTTATTGCAAAAAATTTTCCCCTGTTTTCTGCCTCCCTTATAACTTTGGTTGCATTGGTTTTGTTTGTGCAAAACCTTTTTTAAATTTTATATAATCAAAATGATCTAGTTTACATTTTACAATGCTCTCTATATCTTCTTTGGTCTTAAATCTTCCCTTATCCATAAATCTGAAAGACAAACTATTCCATGTTCTCGTAATTTGCTTATGCTATCACTCTTTATGTGTAAATCATGTACGTGCTTTAACCTTATCTTGGTATACAGTGTGAGATGTTGGTCTATGCATAGTTTCTGCCATACTGTTTTCCAGTTTTCCCAGCAGTTTTTTGTGAAATAATGACTTTTTGTTCCAAAAGCTTGGATTTTGGGGTTTATCATATACTAGATTATTATGGTCATTTACTATGAGGTAATTTGTACCTAATCTATTCCACTGATCCACCACTCTATTTCTTAGCCCATACCAGATTATTTTGATAATTAATATTTTATAATACAGTTTGAGATCTGTGTATTTCTAATTTTAAAAGATTCATTCATCTATAATGGTCAGGGTAAATTTCTATAATATAATAGAGAAATTCACAGGACAAAGGGTACCCACAGAAGTGTGGTTGTAAAAATTCTGTCACAGTGGATTTTTATATTTGGGAAATTAATAGTTTACTGTTCCAAGATTCCTACATGTTTATATTATTGCTTTCCTAACATAAAAGTTTGCAGTTGTTATGGAGACATATGGTAACATTTGCTCCTAAATTTTAAATGCATTTTCTACCCCTGTTACACACCTGAAATGAAGCCAAAAGCTCTTTTTGCTTTACATTAGAGTGAAATCCAAACTGGTCTGAGTGACTATAAACGGTTACTGTTTGTCTTGGCTCCTACCTGTATCAGATTCAGACTGAGGAATCTTAGGGAAGAAATTACATGGGATAAAATGGATATTTCTAAATTACAAGGCCTACAATTCCAGTGGCTCTGAATATCAGCTTTCTGTTTCATCTCAGCCTGCCAGAGAGAGAATGGTGGGGCTGGACAATAAACGATCAAAAACATTTATTCTCATGAGTCAAATGCTTCTTATTTTGATTATATTGGAGGAGAAGTTATAGATCATGATCAGTTAAATCTTGTTAGCAAATTAAGTGGTTGTAGAATATGATGGTGCAAAACATGAGTTTAAGCTCCTTCCTGAAAGCTGGAATGATCAAAGTATAAATTCTCTTAATCTATTTTATGCTTCAGTTTCCCTCCACAAACCTTTCATATTTCTCAGGTAACTGTTCATGACTTTGAGCATATGTGGTATTTGGCCCTTATTTTTCCAATGTAATAGACTTTTGGGTTACTAAGTCTCCATGTTCACTGTTTCTAGCAACTCACTCAAGTCTAGTTTCCTGGCCTGTACAACTTGCCATAAATAGCAGATGACAGAAAGAGTATTTTGTTGGAGCTTGACCAGAGGTGAATCCATAGTAGTTTATAAACTTCAAAATGTCTATCTAAGCCAGAGTCCACTGATTGGGCAAATTCCTCCTTCATATTCCTTCAATTTGTTGGATTTTAATCTGCAATTAATTTACATACATCTTTTAAGAATCTCAGATGATTTTGACGCCTAATTAATTTTCCCCCTCTGTTGAGTACAACCAATATTTTCCCGAAGAGTTGTGCTTCATGTCCTTCAAAAGTTTGTCAACATTCTCCATTTTACTGAAGGAACTGGAAGGAGGAGTTAATGAGGTTTTGTGAGGTTTGGGATATAAGGCTCTGTGTCACACAGGCGTCTCTGCTGTAACTGATGTATTTAACTTACCATTAACAGTTTTTTTTTCTTTCCCTGTAATTTCAATGGGATAGGCAATTACTGATAAGGGAACTCTCCCCGTCAGCACATTTCAGCAATTCTTCTATTAATGATAGTTTTATAGGGCTAACTATTTATTAAGAAGAGGGCAAGTGACTTACTCAGGGTTGTATGGTCAATACGTGTCCAAAAAGAGAACTAAACCCAGGTCTTTCTGACCCTAAAGCCTACTCTATCAATTCAGTCACCTTTTAATGATGTATATTAGATAAAGGCAGTTATGGAAGTTCTGAAGAAATCAAATTAGAGAGGTAATTCCTGCTCCCTAGGACCTTACTATGAAGTAACTAAAGCATACTTATCAACCCCATCTCCAGGATGTGAAGTCAGATCACATAACCTCACAATAATAAAATAAAATATTTCAATTTCTCAATAACAACGTCTTTTGAAGCCTGATGACAAAAAGAAGAGAGATGAATTATAGGTTTTCACCTTTCTTCCTCCATAGAGAGAGAGTGGAGGATCAGGAAGTGAAGGTAGGACAATATGATAGGGACTTCTATTTATGTCAGAGCACATGCAATGTGCAAATGCCATCCTTCTTTCTCTTCCTCATCACCTTGGCTAGGCAGAATGCAGAAGGAGTCCACCACAAATCCCCAACATGGACAATGCTTGCTACTCTGAAATAATTCACCAGGAGCAGAATAGTGGCTACTCATGACTAATCACTATAAGCTCATTTCACTTAGGGCAGACTATGGTCTGAACAATGCCTTGCTGCTAAATGATTTCACATAGTTTCCCTTTAATCCAAGATCCAAACAACACATGTTTGTACTAGTCCAAGTGTTGAGGGTCAGATTCTCTAAAGTAAAAAAATGGCACAATATCCACATATACCATTCATGCTTCTCAGGATTAAATATATAACATTTCTAGTACTACATATTTTCCTATGATATATTCAGTATTAAAAAAGATAAATTACTTATGAAAAACAAGTTAACATATCTACAGCAAATATATTACTGTTGTATATAGCATGGGACATAAAGGTTTCCATTTGCATCATTAGCTCAGCTATAATAAATGAGACACTCTATGTGATATATAATAGAGCAAAGAAAACACAGCTGTTTGCTTCTGTAGGAGAGTGTAGGGGTGCAAGGCACCTGAGTCTGCCAACACTGAATACGTTTTCAATGGGGAAACAGCACCAGTCAGAGCAGCAATCACTGAAAACCATTTTCCATGGACAATTAACTATGTCAGGACACTGAGGTCCTAACATGAGGTCTTCCTAATTCCCCACCACGGGAAAGACAGTAAAACATTATTATAATGCATTCCTAATATTTAATAAGGAGACTGTTCTGTTTGTGCATTATTAATGCATGCTGAAAGTTAGAATCATGAGAGTGGTGCTTAAATTACTGTTGTTCAGTCTTAGGTCTTCATTCCTAAGCAAAGTAGCCCTGCATGATTAAGACTTTAAGGGGAAAAAAATGAAGTAAATGTTTCCATTCAGGATTTTTTTAACAGTCTTTTTTCTTTCTTCCCCCTTATTATAGAAGACCAGCACTTATTATTGGAAAAGTCAAAGCTCTCATTGACAACAGCAGAGAAATATAAACTTGCACTCAAGCAAACGCATTTGATCTTTGGTGCCAATCATTTTGCTTTTTCCAAGTATGTTGGTCATTTTGAGACTCTCCCCCAATAAAACAAAATATTTTAATTTCTCAATGACAAGGCCTTTTGATGCTCGAAGACAAAAGCTCCACTCCATTTATTAAGACGACTTCCTACTGTGTGGGGCTGTTGTTTACCTCATAATTAAAATCGCACCTGAACAGAACCATCTGCGAGAATATTGAGTTCCTTATAAAACATGAGAATTCTTTCTTTTTTTTTCTCCTATGCAAATGTGAATATATTCTCTGCTTACTTTGTGTGAAATACAAAATCATGTCCTTAAAGTTTTACTTTGAAAGCCTAGAAATACAAAGTTAGGGTGAAATTCAATTCTTTGCTATGATTGCCATATGTCAATAAATAAACCAGTAGCCCTGTAATTTCCTCAAAGAATGATCAGTTCTTTTTTTCTGTCTCCAGGATTTTGTCATTTATGGCAATTCAGTAGCACATACCACTTAATTTTCCTTTTCCTTACAAATGACATATTTTGGCAAAGGCATTATTTACCAAAAAAGGCTGCCAAGGCCTGGGTGAGTAAAGATTTGAATATACCCTGACCTTTCACAAACTATTTATTCAAACTTCTTTCACAAACTGATTTATCCAAAATAAGGTCTCATTGGGAGTTTATTGTGCAAACTGTAAATCCATAAATGCAGAGTTTATAAGCTTTGATATAGGCATTCCTTCAAGTGGCTTTTCTGACCTTGGGTTGACTCTACCACAGAAATTTATGTTTCTTTGCAGGGTGTTTCCCTATTTCAATGGAATGGTTCCTTTGGTAGAGTCAGACAGTGATGGCAAACTGGCTCCATTCTAACAATCCTTGTGAAATGTTTACAGTGAAATTTCACTGTGCACGTGTGGCAGCTGACTTTAGCAGCAGCCAAGTTATAAACTTACATGTTTTTTATAAGGAAGAAAACGTAGTTTTTACATTTTCCCCTCCTCCAAAAGATCAAAGCCACATGAATTTAACAACTTCCCAGACTGCACCTTGGAGCTGCTGTCAGTCTGGCATGACAAGTATAAAAGAACATTCTGACCACATGGAGACTTTTGGCTTGTTTCACTCATGCCACAGAAACATGGCAAGATTATTCTTTTCCACAATACAAAGACAATAGGATTGCCTGCTGGGTATTCTGGCAAAGGAAAGTTCTGACAGGGTCAGACAGAAATGCAAAGGCATAATAAACAGAAATGGTGGCCTGTTAAAAACACACACGCACACACATATACACAACTTGACCTTTTATTTCTGAAAATTCAGGATTGGTGATATTTTGCTATATAATAGTATATATCATTTGACAGTCTATGTAGCCCAAAGAAAATATGTTTTGGTGACTGTGAGAAATCACTGAAGATTTGCCTTTCATACATTTTTGAAATCTTATCTACCATGCTTCAAACATGAGGCCCTACAGAGGGACAGGGACATTAATATAGGAGACAAGAAATAACCACAGATGCTGCTTCTAAGCAGAACCCAGAGAACAGGTCAGTGTTGAGAGATTAAAGAAGGTAGCTGTCTAGTTTAAGGGTCATCAACTCTATCCTTGAGTTTTATGAGGGCTTTTGTTACAAAGAGTCAGGACCCCTGTGGAAAATGACAAATCTCACAGTGCTGTTCCCTCTAAACCTAGGGGGCACTTAGGTGTGGAAGGAAGACCACAAAGGTATTCTCTATAGAAAGACCAGCTCCACTCAGGGGGCCCTCAGCATTCCACAGGCCTTCTTAGCTTGGCAGTAATCAGGCCCAATTCTTTTTACTTCATGGAACTTAGTCATAGGGCCAGGTGAGATGGTCTTAGGTACACTTACAAACACAACAAATACGCTCAACATTAAAGAGGGGAAACATGCCAGTTCTGCAGACTTTTCCTTGTACTTAGTGATGCGAATCACATCTGTTCTGAGCCTAACAAACAAGACAGCCCCAAACCACTGTTTGTGTGTGTGACATCTAAACTCACACTCCTTTATACATTCAGGTTTGCTTTCTCAACACACCCTTCTCTGACTTCTGCCACAGCTTGTTTCTGACGCTGCTGAGGGATGCTGCACTTAACACTGCTACCAATTCTCAGAGGCCCCCTCAAATTTTTTAAATCTAGCATAACGTGCAGAATTTCAAATGAAGAACCAACAGCAATAAGATCATTTACTGTAACTATGCAAACAGGCTAAATGAAAGACTTGTGTACAGTCATTAAAAATAATAATGCTGAGGCCCCCTTGGGCTAAAACATAAAGCTTGTACTGGGAGAGGACACAGAACAGGAGTGTGTTTATTACCCCAATAAGATAACTTACTAATTTATTTAACAGGAAAATTTGCATGTCCTTTCACAGTGAAATCTCACCTCTGAAGATTATCACTCCCCTCCCCTTCCCTTAAAAAAAAAAAGAAAAAGAAAGGCCTAGCTATGCTTATCCAAGCCAACTTCTCTGTTAAGAGAGCATTCACCTACCACACCTCACCGGTCAGACTGGCTAAGATGACAAAACAGGAAAATGATAAATGCTGGAGAAGATGTGGAAAAATTGGAATACTAATGCATTGTTGGTAGAGTTGTGAACGGATCCAACCATTCTGGAGAGCAATTTGGAACTATGCCCAAAGGGCTATAAAAAAGTGCATATACCTCGTCCCAGCAATACAAATCTAGGGCTGTATCCTAAAGAAGTCATACAAGTGGGAGGAAGACCTGTTTGCACACAAATATTTATAGCAGCTCTTTTTGTGGTGGCAAAGAACTAGAAATCAAGGGATGGTCCATCAATTGGGGAATGGCTAAACAAGTTGTGGTATATGAATGTAATGGAATACTATTGTGCTATAAGAAATGAGGAGCAGAGAGACTTCATATATAAACTGATGCTGAGTGAGAAGAGCAGAACCAGGAGCACTTTGTACACAATTATAGACACATCATATGTGTAACGACTAACTAATAGACTGGGCTCTTCTCAGCAATGCAAGGTTAGAAGACAACTCCAAAAGACTCATGGTGGAAAGGATATCCACATCCAGAGAAAGAACCATGGAGTCTGAATGCAGATTGAAGCAAACTACTTGCTCTCTCTTTTGCGTTTAGTGTTGTTTCGTTCCTTCTTTCTCGTTGTTCACTTCATTGGTTATAATTCTTCTTTACAACCTGACTAATGCTTAATGCGAAGGTATTTGTAGAACCTCTATCGGATTGCATGCCACTGGGAGCGAGGGAGAGAAAGGGGAGAAAATTTGGAACTCAAGGGATTGTGGAACTCAATGTTGTAAACTAAAAGTAGATAAATTTAATAAAATAAAACTGAAGTGAAAAAAAGAGCATTCACCACATTAGAGCCCAGATAGTGACTCCTAGTCAGTGCTGCCACTAACAACTTCCACTCCTCTGCCCTCCTCTCTGCCTGTACCAAACCCAGAGTTATTTATAGAGTTATCTCTCTCACACTTTGCAGATGATGCCTAACATCATGACAACAGTGAAGAGAAAAGGTCTCTGTACCTGCCTACCTACAACAAGTTTCTGTAAAGTAATGAATAGAGACAGCTTGGGGACCATCCACCTGCGCTGCCTGCCTTTTACTGCCTGCAAAGTGAAACCACGAGGGATTGGCAGAAGGTACTTGTCTGACAGGGCCAGGACAGCCTTTCTCCTCGGTGACAGCCTGGGCCTACCCTCTTAAACCTGACCCACCATCATTCCTTCACAATGCAGCAAGCGAGGCAGCTGACAGTAGCAGCTGCGGCTCCTAAGCGAGATGGATGGAATTTTCATAACTAGTTCCCCAAGTTACATTTTACCTTCAAGATAATTTATGAGCTGCTCTGGAGCCTTGAAGAGACAATATGCTTGCCATAAAATTAACTGTAACAGTCTTGTAGGTTATAATTAACACTGGGAGGGTAGCACCAACTGGATGAAACACATGGCATAATTGATGGGGAAACTGGAAATTAAGCGAGCTAACAATATCATTACTGGGCGTATTGCCTTAGCAAAACCTATGCTTTCTGAGCGTTAATGACATTCCACTCCCAGGGTTCGCATTCGGTTAGGGAAGGGAAAAAGGCTGGGGTAAAGAGGCAATGAGTTCTGCTGACAGGACCATGATGTTCCTGGGTGGATGCAGAGAGTATGATGGGTCTCCATGAGAAAGGCATACCTACCCAAGCAGAAGTGGCACCTGGACATCTTGTGGCCTGGATCCTAAGATACCACAGAAACAGAGAGAGAACTGCTCAAGCCTGTCTTGCAGAAGTAATTTCATTTTCTCAGCAAACATTTACAGAGTGAGAAAGACAGAGGGAGGGAGGCGAGGGCAAGGATCAAAGGAAGACAATGAGCACCTCTCTGAAACTTTGATGACCCAAGTAATAGTCATTTAAGATGCCACAGTATTTCAACTTAAGAGTAGCATAACATAACACAAAGACATTGCAGTAACATGACTTCCTAGAGGTTTATGACACTAAGAAGCGACTAGTTTAGTTCAGCATCCTGCTTCATAGAGAGTTTAGCTGAAGTAATAAGCCAGTTAATCAGAAGTGGCACCTACTACTACGGTCTGTGAAAGGGACATGAAACTATTTGTGATACACATTCACATGCCTAATCAATGCATGAGGAGGTTTTGCTCTTCTGCAAATAATCTACATAAGGTTTGTTATGGGGGGTGAAGAAGGGAGTTTATTTTTCTGTCCTGGGACAAGATATTGGAAATCATTCTGATAAATGATACAACAGTGTCACCTACAGGCAAGTAGGGTCGTTCATGGGCCTTTCCTCTATCACTTCCTCAACTGACAGTCAGAGTTAGACTTTTATCTATAACCTGGAAAATACACTCGGGACACCCTTGAGATAGAATAAAATTACTACTCTTCATGTGCAGTAAATTGTTTCCTAGAGATAAACATACTGTACAGTTAGTGATTAGTCCATTATGGAGTAGATAAATTGCTACCTTTGCACCTTAAGGCACCTACTCAAATTAACCTTGACCAGTCCAGCCAAAAAACATTCCATTTAGAGGATTTATAAAGTCTTGGAAGCTAAACTTTGGTATTCTCAGCAAAGTCCCTCCCTTTCTATCAGACAGTAACTTAACATAACAGAAATCATGATCATGGAGATAATGTACTCTCATTAGAAGTTTTTTTTTTCGGGGGGGGGGGGAGACTTAATGAGCCTAAATTGGAACAACTTCTTTATATAGAGATCTGACTATATAATTGAGTAATTTGCAACAGGCTGAAGTACCTGTGGTTTTATTTACAGACAGAAACCCTGGATTATTATCTGAAGTACAGAAAGCTTCTGGGCTGTCTCAGTATACCAAAATGCCTTACCTGAGGTTGATGTACAGGAAATTTTAAAGAAATATTCTTTTCTGAGAAATAAAGATCAATGTTATCTGTTGCTTAATGAAGATAGTAGTTAATAAAACTAGAAAACATCACCAAGTTTAACAGCTGCTGGAGAGAGTCAGTTAACTCTATTATCAGGAAATACATGCCCCTTTTTTTCATGTGGTGTCGAAAAAACATGCTATTTTTTGCACAGCACAGTCTTGGAAGTCAATAAGATCTGGTTCAAATGTCACCTCCAACATTAACTAGCTATGCAAGACACCTAAGTTCTCAATTTCCTCATCTGTAAAGTGGAGATAATATTTATTTCATAAAACAGTTGTGAAGATCAAATGAGTTAATGATATTAATGATTCACTTTGGAAACATTAAAGAACCACAGCCATTTCAGCTACTTTTATTCACTATGTTTTCTTTTCTCTATCCACTTCAACATGTTCTCTTTGCCCTGACCCATTTGCAGTAACTGGAACATTTCTGATATTCAGTCATTGCTATAAATATATTAATCCTTCCTCATATATTACACACTTTGTCTTTTCTTATCAAAGTTATATATTCTTTACACTAAAAATTGAGATGTTAAAAGGAATTTTAAAAAAACCCAGCATCATCTTTCATTTATATGTTGTTTATAATTTTCAAAGTACTTTCTGAGATACTATCTTACCCTCTCAACAACTTTATGAAAGAGACAAGGTAGGTACTATCTCCACTTGTCTGATAAGGAAAATGAAATAGAGAAATTAAGCAATTTGTCCAACTAATAGAATGCAAGTTTTTTAAGGGCAGAAACTGTTTTATTCCTGTCATAATCTAGCATTTAGCACAGTCCTCAGCACATAAGAGGGGCTTAACAAGTTCTTTTTCAGTGAACTACACCTTGCATAGCAAGTTAGTTCTAAAGGCTAGAAGAGAACTTTGGTTCAGGTTTTTCTACTGTACTACACTGTTTTCAGATTCTCAACTGTTTTCCTGTATTTCTTTTTGACAAGTGGAAAAGGTAACAAAGGAGGAAATTTCTTTTTAGAGGAAAGCAATATCCAGTCACTGTCTATCTCTACACTCCAAACCAGCCTCACTTAAGGCAGTAAGCATGCTTATAAAATGCACAGGCACCTTAAGTGTACTGTGGAGAGCAAAATAAAGGGCTGGGCCCTGCTACCTATTAACAAGGGTTTTCCTTCAAGGGCCCAAGTGATAAAAGTATTCTGTCGAAGTCTCCTAGGACATATTGGTGCTCCAGACCCCCGGTGAACCTCCAGATTGTAGAAGTACAAGCCAAAGGGTAGGATGTTTGTTATGGTAGCACCTACCACCAGCAGATTGGCTCCCCTTTGGTGACTATGCTGTTACAGGAGAGGCATGGTATGCATAATCTGATAAGGTGAGATTTCACTCTGAACAAATATGTACCAAAATTTTCAATTCATGACTAAATATGAAGTATGAAAATCTTGTCCCTTAGAAATCAGTAACTCTGATACAAAAAGGAAGAAGCTTAATAGTTATGTGTCTGACTGTATATAGCATTCATTATCACAATAGAAAAATGCCCGTCTATTCTGATATCACATGTAGACACTCTTCGCCCATTTTCCATTACCTATTTCTACTTGGAGCTAGACAATTAGCTCCCCTACTAGAACAGGGAGTGCTATGTGTCCACAACATCACTTCGCTGATAGTATGTGTCCAGCAGCAGCACTCACAGCTAGCTGTCTATATGGGCCACCATAATGAATGGCACTTTTTTTCCTGAGGACACATTTTCCCCAGCACAGGCTTCTTGCCTTGCTTCTAAAACACCACTCTGAGGATACAATGGCCAAAATTTAAACCTGACTTTAAATACAAACTTGGTACTTTTCTTGCAAGAGGGGCTGAGCTGAGAATCAGCATGCAGATAATCTGGGGTGAGAATAATGCCATGGATCCCCTGGAGGAAGAGGAAAAGAAGCAGTTAACTGCAGCCACAAAGCCTGCTGCTTGCTAAACCAAGAGTCAGGCTCAACAGAGGCCTGCTGTGTTGATTTTATAAATAAGATGCTCAAAGGTCAATTGGGTTTTGTCCCTCATAAAGCTGTTTAAATAATGACAGTAACAATGGTAATAACATTAACAACACTTGCCTCCTTAAGATAAGTCATCATATCTTGGAAAGAAAAGGTAATCCTATCTCTAGACTCATTTAATCCTCACCTCTATATTTATACAATGTTTCAATTCCTACTCTTTTATGAGAAGGTTTTATGGAGTTATCAGGTTTTATGGAGTTATCCGGTTCAGAGACACAAAGGACATTCTGCTAAGGGCAGCAGAAACCACAGACTAGATGGATGCATTAAAAAAAAAAAAGCCACGAGTCTAGTACTCAGCAGGCCCGCCTCTGCTTGTTCCTCATTCCCTTGTCTAGTTCAAGTCAATGTAATAAACATTTATTAAGTACCTATTATGAGCACATCACTATGCTGAAGGACTGGACACATAATAAGGGGAGATACAAAGATCAGATAATATACAACGAGAGCTTAATTGATTGTATTTAACTCACTGTTTGACTGTGAAGTCCAAAAAAAGATATGAAACATACACAACCAGAATATTAAAACAATACATGAGGAATACTTGGTAGGTTAACACAAAGCACTATTTCTAGTTCGAGGATAATATGAAAAATCCCCTCCACCTCTACTGTCAGTTTCTAAATTCGGCCACTGTAGGGTTGAGGACGAGGGTCCCTGGCCCAAGCTCTGCTTGCTCCTCTGCCCCTGGCAGGCACTTGCTTTCTGGCAGAAAGGATGGCAGGGATTGCCAACAGGTCAACACATGGGCTCTACACTTTTAATTTGTCACCTTTATCATCTTAGGGACCACACATGAGTCTACTGATTCCACTTACCATGACTCCACAGTTCCCTGAAGGGGGAAACAAATTTAAGACAAACCAGCAAGCAATCAGGGCAGTTAGGTAGACTCATCTTCCTGAGTTCAAACTGGTCTCAGATGCTTATTAGTTGTGTGACCCTGGGCAAGTCACTACCCTGTTTGCCTCAGTTTCTCATTGGTAAAATGAGTTGGAGAAGGAAAAAGCAAACAACTCCAGTATCTCTGCCAAGAAAGAGTCAGACATAACTGAAATGAATGAACAACCACCACCAAGCAATCACTGCACTGATGTTATCAGCTATGTCTCCAGAAGGGCAGCCAACTCAGCCAGGGTGAGCCAACCCAGGTTGGGGTGGGGGAAATGGGGAGAAGGGTAGCATAAGCACCAGGACCTTCCCAGTGTTACTTCTGTTTCCTGTTGGTAAAGTACTTTTGTCTACTCCCTTTTTTAAGGGAATGGTCCTTTCACAATCGCTTGCTTTCTTTCAGACTTAACCTTTGTGTTTTCCTCTCTCTCACCTTTCCAAGCCCTAATGCTTCTTTCTCTGGGCAAGGACACTGTCAGGGGTATCTAACTCAGCGTTAAGATTCCTGTCATCAGTGTCCAGGCCTATGAATGTTTACAGAGGTGACTGACTCCTTTAGCACCAATGCTTCTGGTGCAATGCTGGGATATAAGTCATTGGCTTTTTTTTTCATACTGGAGAAAGAACAGTGGAGGTAAGAATGGCACCCAATCATTAAACAAACATTTATTAAGCACCTACTATGCCCAGAGCACTTGTCCGAGGAGGGGAGAAAATATAAATTTTTGTTCGAAGACACGGTCCCTGATCTCACAGAGCCTAAAACTTTAGCAGAGGAAAGAAGACAAATACAAATAACTATAATTGACACTATTCTATTTACTGTAATTGAGAATATTAAATGATAAGAGCAGTAGAGACTTACAAAACATGCTAGTTTCCATCCTAGGGAAAAGGTCATTACCAATTTCAGGGACACATGCGTGGTATGAGTAAGACTATAAGGAGAAACTGGCATTTGAGCTGCATTTGGGAATTCAACAGGTGGGAGTGAGGAGTGAGAAAATTCAAGGAAAGACGAGCAATTGAAAGCATGAAGGTAGTAATGTATGAGATATATGAGGGCAGAGAGTAATACAGTTTTTGCTGGAGCACAGGGTAAATAGTAAATGGATGGAAAAAATAAAATAGAGAAATAGATTGTGTGTCAGATTTTAGAGGGCCCCAAATGCCAGACAAGAGGGTTTGGCTCCACTGGCAGGCTATTAAAAGGGAACTGTAGGGGGCGGCTAGGTGGCACAGTAAGTAAAGCGCAGGCCCCAGAGTCAGGAGGACCCGACTTCGGTTCTGTCCTCAGACACTTAACACCCACACCCACACACACACAAAACTAGCCACATAACCTTGGGCAAGTTACTTAACCCCAATTGCCCTCCAAAAGGCAATAAAATAAAATAAAAGGGGACTGTTAACGACTTCTGAGCAGAGGAGTAACATGGCCAAAACTACAAATAAGAAATATTCTGGCTAAAGTATAAAGAACAAGTTGGAAGGAGGAGAGTATGAAGGCAAGAAGACTTACTAGGCAGTTATTTCGATCACCAAGTAAGGTGGTAATGAGGGTCTATATTAGATTGATACCAGTGGGAAAAGAGGGAGAAGCGACTGATGTGGGGCATGCTAGTGAGGTGGAATGAACAGGTCTTGGTGACTGATTAGAATGACAGGTAAAGGAAAGGAAAGGGTCAAATAAAACACCAAGTATATTGAAGCCAGAGAGAAAGAAAGGCATATAAGGAAAGATAAGTGGCTCAGTTTTGGATATGTTGAATTGGAGAGGCTGCCAAAAGAGGCAGGGGGTGGGGGAAGTGAAAATGTTGAGGTTTGTGGAAGAGAGGAAGGAGTTTATGTAAGATGGTCTCAGACTTCTCACTGAAGAGGTCATATGCTCTTAAGTAAGGGGATGGATGGGGAAGGAGGGTGGGCTTGGAGAAGGAGAAGTGAAGAAAAGGCTAGAAAAGGATGCTGTAAGGAATAGGGAATTAATAAGGACCCAAAATAAGGATTCCTGGGTAGTAGGGAGGGGCCAACTGAAGTTACAACAATAATCTTTCCCCCCAAATCTTCCCAGCTTCTGAACTTTCTTATCGCTATTGAGGGTACCACTACCATATTCCCAGTCATACAGAACCACCACCTCCATGTTATCCTAGAGTCCTCACTCTTATTTATCCTTCATATTCAATCTACTATCAAATCCTATCATTTTTACCTTTATAATATCTCTTGTATAGATCCCCTCCTCTCCTCTCATACAATAACAACCATAGTTCAAGGCCCCTGACACCTCTCCTGGATTATTGCAATAGTTTTTTTTTTTAATGCTCTCCATGCCTCAAGTATCTCTCCATTACAAGCTAAGTCATTTTTCTTTCTTTATTTTATTTTTTTTTAAGCAATTGGGGTTAAGTAACTTGCTCAAGGTTACACGGCCAGTTATTTTTGGGTGTGGTGCTAAGTATCTGGGCCCGGGATTTGATTCCCCAGGTCATCCTGACACTGGGGCCGGTGCTCTTATTCTCTGTGCTACCTGGCCGCCCCCTAAGTCATTTTTCTAAAGTGTTGCGATGACTATTATGACCATGTCACCCTGCCTCCCCCCTACTCAAGGAGTTCCAGTGTTTCTCTATTTCTAGGAACAAATATAAACTCCTCTGTATAGCACTTAAAATTCTCTATAACCTCACCCCTTTCTACCTTCCCAAGCTTCTGACCCCTTTCACTACGTATTCTATAATACAACTACATTGATCTACTTGAAGTTCCTCAAAAATTACACACCATCTCCCATCACTATACCTTTGCACTGGCTGTACCTCCCATATGTAGAATGCTCCCTGGCTCACACCAAGACACAGCTAAGAGTCTACCTTCTTCAGGTCTCTTCACTGTTAATGGAGCTTTCAGATATATGAGACATATGCCATATATAAACCTAATTGTTTGCATGTTGTATTCTCTTCTTAACTCTCTGGTCTGATTATCATTCCAAACTTATAATTCAACTGAAAGTGCTCTCTCTAAAGTCACCATTTATCTTCCGGCTAAACCTAATGGTTTTTCTCAGTGTTCATCCTTCTGGACTTCTCTGTATTCTCTGACACTACTGATCATTCTCTTCTCTTTGTATTCTAGAAGTTTTCATGAAATTTCTCTCTCCTGACTCTTTCCCAACCTGTCTGACTACTCCTTCAGTCTCCTCTGCCAGGTCTTCATCTAGGTTAACCACAAGTGTTCTCCAAAGCTCTATTCTGTTCTAGTCTCTTCTCATTATAAGCTACTGTACTTGGTGACCTCATCATCTCCCATAGATTCAATTACATCTCTAGACAGATGATTGTCAGATCTATTATCTAATCTTAATCTCTCACTTAACTTCTACTCTAACATCTCCAACTGCCTATTAGACATCTCTAACTGGATATACTGCAGACATGCAACCTAGTTCAATGTCCTCCTCGATTCCTCTTTCTCTCTCTCTCACACACACAGCCATATCCAATCAGTTCTCAAGTTATTTATTGATTCTACCTTTATAATATCTCCCTTCTCTGATAGTCCCTGGTACAGACCCTCATCGCCTCATTCCTGGGCTCTGCAGTAGCCTTCTGATAGGTCTCTCTGACTCATTTTCTTTCTCCAGATCATTTTCCTCTCAGCTGTCAAAGTGATCTTCCTAAAACACAGGTCTGACTACATCACCTCCCTATTCAATAATGTCCAATGGTTCCTTATAACTTTTGAGATCAAATATAAAATCATTTACTTGACTTCTAAAGCCCTTCATAATATGGCCTCCTCCTACCTTTCTAGTCTTCTTACTCCTTATTCCCTTCAATGTACTTGGTGATCCAGAGACATTGGCTTCCTTACAGTTTCTCTTACAAGACACTCAGTCTCCTGACTCTGGACATCTTCACTGGCTGTCCTGACACCTGAAATTCTCTCCCTCTTCATCTCCATCTCTTGTCTTCCTTGACTTTCTTCAGATGCCAGCTAAAATCCTGTCTTCTACAAAAATTCCCTCCTAATGCCCTTAATTCCATGCCTTCTAAGATTATCTCAAATTTGTCATAAACATACATATATGTATATATTTGTGTGTGTGTATATATATATAATCACATATGCATATGCATATACTTTTTAATAATTTGCACTACATATATGCATATATATATATATGAATAGGTATGTATTGTTTGTAGTTAGTTGTTTATATATTGTCTCCTCCATTATACTATGAACTCCTTGAGGGCAGGGACTATTGTATTCTTTTCTTTACATCTTCAACTCTTGGCATAGTTCCTAACACATAGTAAGCACTCAATAAATGTTTGTTGGTGTGACTTAAATGCCTACTATGTATAAAATAGCATGGAGAGAGACAGTGTAGGACAGTAGGTATAGTGTTTGCCTTGGAGTCAAGAGGACTTTGTTTCATGCCCTGATTTTGCCACATACTAGCTCTGTAACCCTGGGCTAATTACTTAACCTCTCAGTTCTAAGTAGCTCTTTAAGACTTCGAATTGCAGGAAAAGTAATGACCTGCATTGGTAGGGGGAGTTTCCTTATTCAGAGGTTCTTTAAATCAATGAAATTGCAAGTCAATTCCCCATGCCTGTGTACAAGGTACCGTGCTAGGCAGGGAATATAAAGACAGATCAGAAACTACCTCTCTTCTCCAGGGGCTTAATTTTAATGGGATTTAAGTTCAGAAAAAAAAAACCTTCTTGACAAATTAGAGCTATTCAAAAGTGGAACAGGCTACCTCAAGCGGTAGTAGTTTCTTTATCATGAGAAGTCTTCAAGAGAAGGCTGGATGAACATTTGTCAATTATTTTGTAGAGAAACTTCTTGTTCAGGTATTAGCTTCTGCATAGCCTTGGAGGTACCTTCTAAATACGAGATTCTGTGAACCAAATAAGGTAGGGCCCACTGCCATCAATTCTAAGAAAAGTTGTTGGTTTATATGGAAAACAGTGTTCCACGGAATCCAGAATACACTATGAACCATCTAACATCTTACCTAGAGAATCAGCTAGCCCTGAAAAACATGTACTGAAATATCTGGTATATACATTCAGTCAGCACTGGCAACGGAAAGGTTCTAAAATGAAAGGTCATGAAGGTGGGCAGAGTTAGCACCTACCTCCTAATTAACTGGCCATATCATGAAGAAGAGGAGGAAAGGAAGGGTAAGAGTGGTAGACCTTGAAGCCTTGATCACTGTACTTTGGAAACCTAAAAGTTCTCTATCCAAAAGTTAACTATTAATCATTAATTACTCAAGGTCAAGAGATGCATACAAATTCTCTCATTAGTTATTTTTCTGCCAATTCAAATGACTAACCCAATTGAATATGTAGGAAATAATAATAACACTGATAAAAACACCTGAGTTCTAGGTTTTGAAGCTTTGACAAGGCCACAAATTGAGTAGAGCCTTAAAAGGAAAGATCCAAGGGGGGCGGGGGAGGGGGAGAATAAAAGATAACCTTTTTTTTTGTTTGTTTTGGTACAAAACAAGTTCTAACTTTGGAGCATTACAGGTGCTTAAGCCTAATATTGAAAGATACATATGGGATCATATACATATCATAAGTACCATAAAACACACTTTATTTTAGGACAGAGTTAGGGGTATATATAAAGCCTCCTTTAAACATAGATAATGGGGCTGTGACAAATTTCTACAAGAAAATGCCATAATCATCCACATTTTTAAAACTGTTCTATGTGTGGAAAGAGATTTTTGAAGCCCAAGAAAGTATACTCAGTTGGTTATCCTAACTGGACCAGAGAATTCTAGGCAGAACCAAGGTTACGTAGAATTTTGCAGCAAGGTTGATCTCATGTTAAAAGATAATGATAAATATACATGTACACACACAAACAATGAAAGTGTGTGCTAATGGCCAATGTTGAATCAAGTTTCAGTCTTATTATTTTTGATCTTCCCTGAATCTATTACTACTTGATCTGTCTTCTTTGGAGAGCTTTAAATGAGAAATATGTATGAAGGGCAGAGGCAAAGAACCTGAGAATCATCAAAAGCAAAGAAAATTTAACAATAAGCAACTAGATACAGTGCCAAGGTGACCTCAGACAGTGGATACTTGGGTACAGCTATGAATGAATGAATGAATAAATGCATGAATGAATGAATAAGCATTTACTGAAGCATTGTGTATATACCAAAGCACTGTGCTAAGTGCTTGGGAAACAAATAGAAACTCCTCTGCTCTCGAGGAGTTCTCTTTCTAATTGGGGGAGACAACATATATAAGAATGCTCAAGTGCAGGGCAGATGGAAAGGGTCATAAGTCCTAAGTTTCTAGAGGTTGTATAGATGACAAGATTCATTAAATTACATTAGTAGGTCAGATCACAGGGCAGGGGACAGTAAGACATAGAGGCAAGGTATATTATAAGGCCTGGAGTACCTTAGGAGGCAGAGGCAAAATGGATAGTAAGGTGTGGTGGTCCTGCATCTCATTAGAAGGCATTAGAAAGTCAACTCCCATCTCATCCAAACTGAGTAGCAATCAAAAAGCCCAGGAGAAGAGTGAAGGCAAAGGAGGAGGTCATGACCAGTGATGCCCACTCTTCTGGTCACTCTACCATTCCATACTGGTTCTGGTACTGGTGTTGGGCTCAGGAATGGCAAGGGTGTCCCAAGCAACAGGTCTTCCCACTGCTCCATCATCCAGAATGGCTTCTAGGACTGTGTGCTACGTACTGCGAGGGTACTATGACAGCTTCGTTTGGAATCTTATTCTCTCAGTAAGGTAAATATCCTGACACTCTTTGTGCACAGGATATATTACAAGTCAGCACTGAGAGAAGGAGGGTCTATTCAAGTCTGCCATTTTAAAATAATGCCTTTTAAAACTGATTGCACTGTTTTTGTGGTTTCATGCTTCATGTGGTCTTCAACAAATGTTTTTATTTTTGGTACTTTTACCCTCAGGCAGTTTTGAAACAGGCATAATCTTGAAAGTCAGAAAAACAAAATTTATTCCTAAAATGTCTCTTTCTCTGTATTATCCTATACCTAGCCCCTCTGATTATTAGAAATTCACATGCCTTTACTAACTAAATCAAAATTAAAGATGAAAAACAAGATGAATTGTGAGAGCAAATTATTTCCTTAAGTAAGCATTTGAAACTTGAATTTTTTTTCAACTGCTGTGTGGAAGTTGTATTGCAAAGCAGGCAATAAACACTGTCAAAAGTCACTTGACTTCCTAACAGTACACCAAGCTCTAAGGGAAGGAAGGACTCTTGATCTTCAATTACAACTCTATTATTTCCCCCAAAGACTCAACACATCTCTCAATTTTCGGCTGAAAGAATAGATTTTTCCTCTATGGTATCTTATGGGGAATTTCCTGAATACATTTTCCCTGTTTCATCCTTATACTGATTGCTCAATTACTGAATGATGCCTATAATGTGCTGAGTGCTTTATATGAAGCTTTGCACACAGAAGGTTCTCAATAAATGCTTAATAAATGAATGAATTTGTATTTCATGGTCATGGGAAAATGGTACCTATCTTTGCAGAAAAAACTTTGCTTGGTGATCCTAAATACTACTTTATGGAAAATAACTAAACGTTCCCTGAATAATTCAAGTGATAACCTAGTAGAAACAAACCATAGTAGCAAATCGCTGTGACCTATGTTCCATTCACTTGTGGCACTGATTATATGGAATAACTAAAAATATTTCTTTGCAAATCCAAGACAAATGACACAAAAGTCCATCCCTTTTATCCAGTCATCTTCTAGTACTTTGCCATTTGGATTTTATTACTTTAAAGTTTCTTTTTTTCTAATGAATCTCCCACCCCTTTAATTAAAGAGTGATCATAAGGTTTTAAGCCACTTGGGGGATGGTAGAATATAACCATTTTTGGTCTTTACATAATATACATTTCAAATATACCTTAAGTACTAAATATGCTAATGAAAGGCAGCCTTGGGAAGATGCCTAGGCTTGTTTAATATAAACAAAAGAGCTGAATTTTTGGTAAGAGAAGATCAGACACAGAGACACTGAACTGTACCTTTTCTTTGTCATCCTTTTCAAATGATAATTCTTTCACTGTCACCATTAAATCTTAATCTATCCCAGCTCCTTGTATGGGTCATTGATTCTATATGTACTGCTGTTATTTTAAAATGGTTCCCCTTGGTAGGGAAAGAGAAAAAAAAGCTGTCGAGAGCCAGATGGGCCACTTCACAGTTCATTTATCAAACCTAATACACTGGGCTCCACCCTTCTCTCACTCACTATTGCTTGTTAAACTTCCATATAATTTGGTAATCATTTTCATTATCAGAGAATGACCCTAAAGGAGACTACCCTGGGATGCCCAGTCCACACAAGTCTCCCAGCTGTTCCTTTTCTGTTTCTTCCTACAGTAGACCTTAAGAACCTCATAGTTTATTAGCTGCACACTGACCTTTTCGAAGCAGAGGTCAAGAAGGGGTCAGATCAGAGGGCTTGCCTAGCTCTTTAAAAGCTATAACAACTTGTCCATCAGACACTAGTAGACAGTATAAACAAACCTAAATCTTCAGAAATTCTGGACCACTTCTGTTAACACTTCCCACACATTCAGTTTTTTCCTGATATACTTTGGATCCTTCAATATGGCAAAAGTGAATAAACATCCCTGATAAGCCTATTTGAAGAGAGTTGTGTGTGGGGTCATTAGCCTTAAGGATAGAAACCCTTAGCACTCGAATGCATCTCTGGGATCAGTGATGGCACTGTGACGAACTGGGTTGCCTATAGTCATGCAGAGCAGTCACTTTATTTAAAAGCTAAATCCATAAGACACATGTGCCTCCAGTTCAAGACTCTTTGAATAGGCCAAAATAATGGTCCAACAAGCTCCTAACCTGAAAGACATGCCAACATTTGATGAGTATATCAGAAGTTCTACCTTGAAAAACAAAACAAAAAGACAATACATTGTCTCCCAAACCCACCCCGTCCAGTCTCAGTGTTGCATAGGAGCCCACCAAGAGACACAAAATTGTAATATTACAGTAGGACTATAGTAAAGTTTCTGCCAGCTGCTGTGACTTAGTTGACCTATATTTCTCAAAGTTATAATGAGTTCTCTAATGTGCAATATAAGGTAATTAGAGTCATCTGTATTTAACTTCCAGAGGAAAAAAAAATTCTATTATCTAATCTCCCTGATCCCCTGATAGCCTGTTGAAAGTAAAATACTGTAACCTATTGCTTGGCCTTTGACAAGTGCTAATTATTTCCTGTCCAAGCACATTTTTCTCATGTAATTCCAAAGTACACAATAGGCTGATCTCTAAAACCCAGGCAGCTCGGCAAGCAGTGTGGCGGATGTTTTATAACTTTCACCACCACAAGCTTGATGGCTACCATAGTCAATGCCTCATTCCAGACATCCAGCTGAAGCTTTGATGGGAAAAGGGGAGGAGGTGTATGGTAACAGTCTGTTTATGTGGTTCATATGGATGAGACTCTTAGATAGGTCACTGGGATGGGAAACATCAAATGATGGGGGTGGGGGAAGGATTATAGTTATTTAATACCCTAAGGATACTTTCTGAGCTCTCAAGACACTGCCCTCTTGAAATATTCTTTCAGGTGTTTAGTTTTAAAGAGGCCTGCACAGCGTCTTTTGCTAAGCTTTCTCTTCCCTCTCTCTTCTCCACCTCCCCCACCGCCACCCCTTCACGCCACAAAGTACTTTAACATTTTTGTTTCAGAGACTAGACTACATCTACTTCAGCACTGGCTCCAACTCCTGATTAAATTGTTAGTGGTAAGTAAAAGCCAGAAACACTGTAACCAGACTCCTTTTAAACAAGCTATTTTTGTCGTGCAGCCTGGTGATTTGGTGTATTAGGAAATTATTGTTAACAAACCAAATGCACTCTCCAAAAGACATCAATTCTCAACATTCATGCTTTCTCCATGTAAGGCTGACTTTTTTTGTTTTATTTTGTTTTGTTTTCTCCTGAGATAGAAGGGAGAAGATGGTGGAAGTGGCAGAAGACTTTTATTTCATCCATCTTTTCCCTCCTCCTTGCTCATCTTTTCTTTTAATGAGTCTGACTGGGGACAGGGTAGAAGGGCAGGTTCAGAACCGAAGGGATCAAACAGAAGAAGACCTAGATCTCTCCAAAATGACATTTCATTTTTTAAATAGTGTTAGAAACAGACCAATTAAAAAATAAAACAATTTAAATTCTTGAAATTTTAGAGAAAACAAATGAGAAAATTATTTAATCATTGCAACTCAAGTTGAATGGATTCACCCATTCCTCTGAAATAAAAATGAATGGCACTCATATACCATGGACACTTGGCTCTCCTGAGTGTCTCCTTCTTTGGAAAAATCTATCTTGTCTAGTTTGATGCCAGGAAGCAAAGAATTTGAGAGCTGAAATTCATCAAGTATTTACTAAGCACCTAGGATATAAAAGGAACTGTGGTAGGCATTGGGAATACCAAATCAAAAATAAAACTGTCTCCATTCCCTCATGGAACTTACATTCTGCTAGAAGAAACCCCAAAGAAGAACCCAGTCACAAGCACTTGCAACTGCTAGTGCATCTCCTCCTCACCCTGGCAAGGTTATGTTGATTTTATGGGCATATATTTGGTGTATACATGTGTATACATATATATGTGTGTATATATACATATATATGTACACACACACATTTGTATAGTTTCCCTCTCCTCCCTGCCCCCCACCAGCTCCTTGATATAATTAATGTAAGCTCCTCTAGGGCAGGCATGGTTTCATTTCTGTCCTTGTCTTCCCAACACATAGTGGGTGCTAATTAACACACTGATTGATACTTATCTTAGCTTTGCTTGAAAACCAAGGGTGAGCAAGCAGAAACACAGGACCTTCAGGAGACAGCCCATTACAATTTGTTACCAGAAAAGTTTCTCTATAAATAAGTCCATATCTGATGCAACATCCATGCATTGCTCCTAATTCTACCTTCTTGGGCCAGGTAATATAAGTACAATCTCCTTTTCCCCATGACAACCAGCCTTCTGAACACCTAGAGAATGTTATCATATTGTCCCCTAAATCTTTTCTTCTTCAGGCTAAACATCCCCTGTCCTTTCATCTGAAATCCATATATGGTATGATCTTGATGCTTTCTGTTATCCCGAATGTCATGTTCTGAAAACTCTCCAGCTTATCAGTGACTAGCATCTTCTGTCAAAATGGCCATGTGCCCTCTGAATGTAGCCCAAGATCATAGCTGCTTTTTGGCTGCCCAACACACTATTCACTTGTATCACATGTATAGTCCAAGAAAACTCAAGACTTTTTTTCAGTCACTTCCATCTAATTATATCTCCTCAATCTTATGAATATGATTTATTGAAGCAAATGTACGACTTTATATTTATTGTCCTTGTTAAATTTAACCTTCACTGATATAGTTGTGGGTTAAAGATTACTGAGATCTTCTGAATCTTGACATTGTTATCTGACATGTAAGCTACCCACTCTAGCTTTGTGTCCCCTGAAAATTCAATAAGCATGCCATCTATGCCTTTATCTAAATCTATGGTAGAAACATTACATAGAATAAAATTAAGTATAAATATAAATCCATTTGACAGGTGTCCTCCAAAGAAGTTGATATTCAACTAATAATGACTCTTTGGGTCCAGTCATTTGACCTGTTCCACCAGAACAGCATGAAAGATTTTATTAAATTCTTCACTAAAATCTAGATAAATTATGGCTACTGTAGCCCCCTGATCTACCAATGCAGTCTAGTAATCTAGTCAAAAAAGGAAGTAAGGTTGGTTTAACATGATCTGTTTTTGATGAAACTATGCTATATCTTTGAGATTTAGGTGAGTCTCTTAATTTTTTATAATTGATACTAGTTGAACTATCAATTGTAGTGGACTATCAATTGCAGAACTTTGTTCTCAGAACATTGTGCTTATGAAGAGACTAGACATAGTTTTCTGTAATTAGCAAGACTACGAACTACAAAATACAGCTCAGTCTTCTACCTGCTTTCTTACCCTCCTGTACAGTGATACGTACTAACCTCAAAGTTCTTTGCAACAAAAAGTCTACATTATAAATCAAATATTTTGGGGAATAGGTATGTGTTTTCGTTTCTAAAATTATACACTGAGTAAACTAATGTTAAAATACAGCATCAGAAATATTAGGAAAATTATCCATGTAGAAACTTGTGTAGAAGCCTCAACAAAATTCAGAGCTCACTGAAGCAGAATCAAGTTTATATGCAAAGAAACTGAGGTGACCTGACAGTAATTCATACTTATTTAATATCACAAATGAGACAGAAAAATATACCAGGTGAAAATTTTCAAGCAATTCGTCCTTCATCAAGTGCTGTAAGAGTATTCACTACAAATATTTTGCAGGCTTCTTTCTATCCATGTTGGTTTTCAATGTGGTGGTAAAACTGGCTTTTCAGCATCAGGTACATTATGCTTAGAATGTAAACATCTCTGCTACAGATTAAGCCAAGAGCTAAATCTCTCTCTCTCTCTCTCTCTCTCTCTCTCTCTCTCTCTC
>NW_027185754.1:3459184-3597751 GCF_028583685.1 Petaurus breviceps papuanus
TCTCTCTCTCTCTCTCTCTCTCTCTCTCTCTCTCTCTCACACATACACACACAAACACACATGACACAAGCCATAATAAATAATACAAATACCAAAAGTAATAAAGTAAGCTTCTCCAGAAAGCATCTTGAGCGTACTTCTGTTTTATCATTGCCCTCCAATGAGAAGAACTGAGCCAGCAACAAGGAAGCTTCTCAGCTAATACTGCTTGTGGACTTCAGTAAACAAAAAGAACCATTTAATTAGAGGTCTAACCTCATACACCATTCCATTCGCAGCTCCTGTCGTGTGGTGAGCCAGGCAAGTAAATCTGTTATGATTTCATTCTTTTGTTCCACGAGCCATCCCTCTTTTCTGATTTCACAAAGCACTGCATTTGTCTAAGAAAAATGATAAAAAAAAAAGAGAGGAAAAAAGAGGAAGAAAAACATAAAATTAATAAAAAAGCCCATAAGCAAATAAGGACAGTAAATCAATGGCTTTTTTTATTACAGTTCCACTGCTAACAAATCAATACAGTAAATGATGGTCAAAAATGGGCACCATATATTTGGTATTTAATCAATGTACATGGCACATAAGGTAACCTATAAAGTTCCATTGCCTTAAGTAACACATTGTGCATTCTCCCTTTCATTTTCTCAACACACATGCCTATTTTTTCCCTTTGAGCTGCTGAGCATAAGCTATTATTAGAAATGATTTTCACGTACACTTCTCTGTGAGTTGTTTGTTTTGCCTTTTTAAAAAAGAAGTCTTTGACTTTCCCTCTCTCCACTTCCTGCTACCAGCTGTGGCTTTCTGCACTGTCTCTCTTCTTTGAATCATTAATTTCTATTCCCAGCCATGCCAATGATTTTTTTTCTTCCCTCCCTCTTTCTCCTTGGTTGGTGGAAAACCAAAACAAAACAAAACCAAGATCTTGCTAAGAAATAAATAAGTGTACAGAACTCAAGGATTATATGATATCCAAAATGACATTTTCCAGATTTGAAAATCTACTGCACATACAATTATAACCATATCTAAAATGAGTTTAAGGCATCTTTAAAGACAGATAAAAGTTCAGATAAAAGGGAGTAACAATTTGATGGGGAATTGTTTATTCTATGATCATGGAAACAGAAGGAAATTGTGCTCATACAAACTCATATTTACAGCCTTTGCTTAGTTGTAGGAAGTCAGAGGGGAAAGCTTCTTCAAATAGTCAAGGTCTAAACACCCCTTACCATGTGTAGATTTTGAGTAAGAAAATTCAATACTCATCTAATTATCATTTTCACCCGATCCCAATAAAACTGCGAAGCTTTTTGGTTTACATATATGTTAAGATCTCTATAAAATACACAAAAGTAATAATATAAAACTGTACAAGTGTAGCTTTAAATTTGAGCAGTGCCCCGTTGTTTCAAGCATACACTTTTTAAATATGGGCATCTAACTTCACTTAAACTGAAGAGGAGAATCTAAATCTGTCAGGAAGTTGTTCTACATCTAAACTGTGTCTTTTGACAATATTCTTAACACAAAAACCATTAGAGAAAAGAAGTCTCCAAATTGGTGTCTTAAGTACTCTGTAATTTCCTCACCCAATTTATGTCCATAAAACTATTTTCACAATGAAAATCTCAGCATAATTTGGCCTTCCACTGATTTTATATAATCTCTTTACAATCTGCATAATCTCTTTATACCCTCATCTTCCAAGGACAAGGGGGCTTCCATCAGGGCTCTGTTGGACACACTTTAACCGCTTGGCAGCAGGATTTTCAGACCTCGGCTGCAGAACCAAATTGCATGGCCTCTTCAGGCAATCCCACTGCTCAATGGCTGACACCAACAAGTATCTAAAGCATGTCTAATTCCAAAGAGGCCCAGTTTCAAAGAGTATTCAAACAAACAAAAGCCTGTTTCCTTGGCTATGTATAACTTAACTCATGTATACCTAACATGAGCTCTGTAAGGGATAACAAAGGGTTACTTAGCCTTTCCTCCACGTTTGAAAGTACATATTATTTTTACCCCAAAATAAAAAATGCTGAAACAGATTCAGATATACTTCAGAAGGGTCATATCAATGTAATTACGATCACAAATACATTTCTACAAAAAAGTTTATTTCTCCTTGGAATTAGATAATGTTTTTAAAAGTCACTGTCATTCCTTTAACAATTAAAATTCCTTTTGCAAATGTATTCTAGTTTGGGGTTTTGCTTTTTTTTTGGTGAAAAAAAAAAGGTTCAGATTTACCTATGTTGCCAGGAAATTTTACTTCATAACATTTTCATCTTAGTATTGCAGAAGTAATGGATTCTTTCCAAAAGATCTTTTCTCAACCTACCAGGTCCCCAAATTCATATACTTTCCTCCTATATTTTCCTGCATAAGAATGACATGCTTGACACCATGAGTTGTGCTCCTACTATCTTTATAATTTTTATTATGTGTCCTAGCTACTTATAGTCTGATTATTTTCAGGTTCTAGGCCCTATTGTTCCATCCTAAATGGCATGACTGCATTAAGAGCCAACAAATTATAACTGACATGACCTAAAAATGTAGAATAAAATAGATAATACAGCTCTTATCCCCAGTATCTAGAAGACTTTATTCTTCACATTATTTAGAAGTTACCTATAGATGTTTTGTTTCGGGGGAACCCTGGACAGGCACAGGGGAAAAAAGGGACAGATTTAAGAAGGAATATTGAAAAGAAGCACTCCAGAGGAAAAGAGATATTCATATTTGTTTGACTTTAAGAAACCCTGGTATATTAAAGAATAAAAACTACAACAATTCCCCAAACCAACGAGGGTAAGAGATTATTCAATCCACAAAAAAAAGGTATTTCCTTTATAAATGAATTAGCTTCAGGGTTCTTTTAAATGATCACTTTCCTCAGCCTAGTCAAATGATTATTCAAGTTTCAAAATTTTCATTTATATAAAACTTTTCAAGCCCACGCCTAGTATGTATTGAAAGTTACACCCAACTCAATGTATTAAATATATAAAGATGACAGGCAGGGGGAGAGTTCTTGGGATAAGGAAATAACCGTGGTTGCAATGAGAAAACAACAACAAAAGAAGGGTGGGTCAGGAATAACTTTTATAGACTCTAAAATGCAATCCCTGAGTTGAAGACATCACCCTCATCCTTTTAAAATTTAGGATGAAAATGACCCGAAGCACTAAAGACACCTAAGGACACTATGGACTGCCAAGATAACATGTTTTCCTAAGGCATTTAATGGTGATATTTTCCTCTTCTTAAGAGTGTCATCTCCTCCAAACTTGACTTCACCTAGGAAAGATTAATAGACCATTTGCCCATGAGCAGCAGCATGGATGACAGGGCTGTCTCAAGAGAATAATAAATCCGAAAATATCAACATATCCTCACTCTTTCCAGAGCCTAAAACATAGCCTGGTCTCAAAACTTGGGAAAAGTGTACCGCATTGTTGAGAGAAATAATTTGTAGGTTAAGTTTCATGCCACAGTAACTCTTTCTGACTGAGTCCAAAACCTAGGGGAGCATGGAAATATTGACAAGCCTCAAGCCACAATCCACAAGGAGCAGGTTGGAACCAATAACATTTTTTCTCCTTCAGTTTCATCTCAAACTTAATTAATCTCCTTGACTCTGGATCTGCGACAATTCAACAAGAAATGTCACTAAGTATTCTATTCTTCAAAGCAAAATTAAAAAACTCAAATACCTCAACCTATGCATCATCAAGAACTCAGAGAATGAGTAACTTCTAAATGTCTCGCTTGATTTAGAGAACTGGGAACGATATGCCATATGAGAACCATGATGCCATCAGAGCAACTATATACCAGACACTATCCAGATGCACAAGGAGCCTGTAGCATATTAAAAAAAAATCTTCATAAAATATTTGATAATGGTTTTGATTTTGGGAATTGGTTAAAAGAGTCCAGTAAGAAACTGGTAAAATAGGTAATCAAGCTGAGGAAAATTTTTTTGGTTAAAAAAGAATTTGGTTTGATTATAAAATATGAAAGATACAAATTTCTTTGTATGGTTCATAAACTGGCTATAAAAGACAATTCCAAAATAATTTTTTTGAATTCCAAAGATATTTTTGACAATGGAAATATTATTGAGATAGGATTAAACTCCAAAGATAATATGAGATACTACAGTTTTTTGAGTGTACATATTCACAGATTCAAAAAGAATCACTGAATTTCAGAGTTATAAAGGACTTTGCAAGCTACTCAGTCCAACCTATACCCAAAAAAGGATCTCTACTACAACATAACTGAAAATGTGATATCCAATTTCTGCCTGAAGACCTCGGTGGACTTCCTACCTCCTGAGGCATCTAATTCCACTTTGGGATACCTATAATTATTAGAAAGTTTTAATTTATACCAAGACTAAATATGCCTATTGGTATATTCTACCCGTTATTCCTGGCTCTTCCCTCTATGTTAAAACACAACAAATATAATCTCTTTTCCATACAATTGAAACAACTATCATCTCTACCCTAAGCCTTTCCTTCTCCAGGCTAAATATCCCCATTTTTTTCAACCATTCATCAAATGACATAGGTTCAAAGCCATTTACCATCCTTTTGCCCTCTTCTGGACACTCTAACCAATCAATGTCCTTTTTAATCTGTAGTACTCAGTACTTATATTACAAAAGGAGTCTAACAGGGTTGAATGATAGAACTGATAGCAGTATGACATTGTAGAAAAAAATTCTACATTTGGAGACAGAAAACCTAGTATGAATTCAAGAAATGATAACAATTTTCTTGTGTGGCTCATCAATCGGCTATAAAAGACAACTCTAAAATAACTTACTACCACTAATACAGTTTCTTTTCCTCTATGGGTCTTGATTTACTCATCAATAAAATGAAAGGGTTAAGTGAGATGATATCTAGTTCCTTCCAGGTCTAAAACTCTATTATGCTAAAATTCACGTCAACAAATATTGATTAAAGTCCCACTATGTGCTGGGAACTCTGCTAAATGCTGGTGATACAAAAAAAGCATACACTATCTCTGTTCTCAAGGAGCTCACAATTGAATGGTGAAGACAACATACAAGCAACTAAATGCAAAAAAATATATAGTACAAATTACATGAGAGTAAGTTACCATAGTAATCTAGAAAATGATAAACCCAAAGATTCAAGTTGTTGGAATAAAAACTCATTATTTGACAAAAACTGCTAGGAAAACTGGAAAACAATATGGCAGAAACTATGTATAAACCAGCATCTCACACCAAGATAAGGTAAAAATGGGTACATGATTTACACATAAAGGATGATACCATAAATAGATTAAGAGAGCATGAAATAGTTTGTCAGATTTATAGGTAAGGGAAGAATTTTTGGACCAAAGAAAATATACAGAGCATTACAAAATATAAAACAGATATTTTTGATGATATAAAATTTAAGTCTTTGCACAAAGCCCATGCCACCAAAATTATAAGGAAAGCAGAAAACTGGGGTGAAATTTTTCAACAAGTATCTCTGATAAAGGTCTCATTTCTCAAATACATGAATTTATAAAAATTTATAAATATATTATAAATTTATTAAAAATATACAAGTCATTCCCCAATTGATAAATGGTCAAAGGATACGAACAGGCAGCTTTCAGAATAAGAAACCAAAGCTATCTATAGTCATATGAAAACATGCTCTAAATCACTATTGATCAGAGAAATGCAAATTAAAACAATTCTGAGGTACCACCTCATACCTATCAGAGTGGCTAATATGACAAAAAAGGAAAATGTTGGATGTTGGAGCAGACATGGGAAAACTGGGACATTAATACACAGTTGGTGGATTTATGAACCCATCCAACCACTCTGGAGAGCAATTTGCAACTATGCCCAAACTTTGATCCAGCAATTCCATTGTGAGGTCTATATCCCAAAGACATCCAAAAAAAGGGAAAAGGACCTATTTGTATAAAAATATTTATAACAGATTTTTTGTGGTGGCTAAGAAATGGAAGTCAAAGGGATGACCATCAATTGGGGAATTGCTAACCAAGCTGTGGTATATGATTGTAATGGAATATTACTGTGCTGTAAAAAATGAAAAGTGGGATGATTTCAGAAAATCCTGGAAAGACTTACATGAACTGCTGCATAGTGAAATGAACATAACTAGGAGAATGTTGTATACAGTAACAACAATACTATTTGATGAAGAACTGTGAATGACTTACCTATTCTTAGCAATACAATGATCCAAGAAAATCCCAAAGGACTCATGATGAAGCATACTATCTGCCTCCAGAGAAAGAACTGATAGTGACTGAATATAGACTGAAGCATGCTATTTTCCACTTTCTTTCATTTTTTTAATTCAAGCATTCTTGTACAAAATGACTAATATGGAAATGTTTTACATAATTGCACATATATAACTTATATCCAACTGCTTACCATCTCAGAGAGGGGGAAGAGATAGCATTTGGAACTCAAAACTTTTAAATAAAAGTGTTTTAAAAATTGGAATAAGTTATGGAATTGTGTACAAGAAAATATGCTAAAATGGAAATGTTTCTGGTAGGAATAAAAAAATTAACCTATAAAATATATATGTGTATATGTATGTATATGTGTACATACACACAAATATACATGCAAACATAGAGAATCATTTGGAGATAAGCAAGAGAAGGAAGACACTAGCATTAAGAGGAATAGCAAAAGGCTTCTCGTAGAAGGTGAGATCTTAGCTGAGACTTGAAGGAAAACAGTGAAGTCAAGAGACAGAGATGAAGAAGGAGAAAATTCCAGGCTTGGGGACAGCCAGTGAAAATTCCCAAAGTTGGGAAATAGAGTGTCTTATATGAGAAACAGTAGGGAAGTTGGTATCCCTGAATCACAGAGCATGAAAAAATAAGAAGGGCCCAGGTTATGAAGGGCTCTGAAAGCCAAATGGAAGATTTTATATTTGATCTCAGAGGTAATAGGGAGTTACTGCAGTTTATTGAACAGGAGGGGGTGGGGGGAAGGAGAGGGGAAAAAGAAAGAGGTGTAATGGTCCGACCTGTGATTTAGAAAAATCAGTTTGATAACTGAGGGGAAGATAGTCTGGGGTATGGAGAGATTTAAGGCAGGGAGATCAAACCAGTGAGCCAGTACAGGCATAGGTGATGAGGGTCTTATCATAATGGCAGCAGTATCAGAGAAGAAAAGGAGACATATATAAGACATATTATAAAAGGTGGAATGAACAGAATTTGACAGCTGATCGGATATGGAGTGAGGCAGGGGAGGAGGATAGGGAGAGTAAGGAGCTCAGGATGACAACTAGGTTGTAAGTCTTAATGATAGAAGGATGGTAGTGCTCAAGACATTAACAAAGAGGTTAGCAAAAGGGGAGGACCTAAGAGAAACAAAGACATATTCATTGAGCTCCTATTATGTGCAACGTCTCCATTTTATAGATGGGAAAACTGAGTCCTACAGTGGTTAAGAGTATAAGGAACAGCAAGGAAGTCACTGGCCCTGGATCACAGAGTATGCAGAGGGGAGTAAATTATAAAACTGAAAAAATAGGAAGGCACCAGGTCACAAAACAAAATGAAAGACAATATCCTTACTAGTTGTATGAGTTTACACAAGGTCATACAACTAGTAAAGAGCAAACTCAGAATAAAGGTCTTTTAACCCCACCGTTTAGTGTTCAATCAAGCATTTATTAACAATCTACTAAGTGCCAGAGACTGTAACATGTGCTAAGCTGCTGTTGCTATTCATTCATGTCTGACTCTTCATGAACCCATGGATTTTTTTCCATGAGGCTTTCTTGGCAAAGATACTGGAGTAGTTTGCCATTTCCTTCTTCAATGTGTCCCAATTTTAATGATGAGGAAATGAGGCAAATAGGGATTAAATGACTTGCCCATGGTCACATAGCTAATAAGTGTCAAAGGTAGGATTTGAACTCAAATTTTCCTGATTCCTGGAAGTACTCCAGTGTTCTATGCACTTCATCACCTACCTGCCTCAGGTGCTAGGTACATACATACAAAAAATGAAACAAACCCTACTTTCAAGAAGGTTTTATGTTCTATTATATCATAAAGTCTAGCAAATAGTTAAAAAAAGACAATTGAATTAAAAGATTCATTACTTTATGATCCCAGTAAGCTTCAAGATTTACCAAGTGGAAGATTTTACTTTCTCTACTCAATAGGTTAAACATTTGTTCAAGATCTGGTTAACCAAGAGGGAGGAAGGAAAAAATATCTGTGCCCTAAGGACCTACAGAGAGCCTGTTTCTTCTGCCTCAATAATCTGGGCTTTCTAAGAGATAGATGATCACTCAGCCATGAATTTGTAACCCCTCATCTATCAATTTAAGGTGAATCACTTCAACTATGTCTCCCTTGATATAGTATCTGTTATTCATTCATTTATACCATAAACATTAAGTATCAACAACATGAAATGCCATGTACACTACACTCAATTGAAAATAATTCCTTTTAGACACAGAATCAGCACTAAAATGCAATGGAGAACGTGGACATTCTAAATTAGTTATATGAGAGACTTTCAAGGTAAATTCAGTCTGGAAGTGGAATATGCTAATTTCAGAGTAAAATCTGGAAATATTCTGTTCATTAGTAATGATCTTCATTTAGTTTTTTTCTGTTTTTAATGATCCTTCCCAATGTGATTGTGTCCTTGAACTGACCAAGATGTCACTTCTCGGGCACACCCACAGAGACACACTACTGTCACCAATTCACCATATATCTCCCCAAGAAGAGCCACGGAAGCAAGATGGTAGTCTAAAAGTTTGTCTAAAAATAGTCTGTTTGTCATTCCTGCTTTCTCAGCAAAAGTCCAGCTAATGTCCTTCTAAAATACAAGGGCATAAACTTCAACATCCCAGTGGGACAAAAAAAGGGTAATGCCCTTGCTGGGGGGGGGGGGGAGAAAACTGTGCCATTTCTATCACTTCTTATGTGTGTCTGCCTCATTTTAGGAGTCCATTTCCCCTCTATACACACAAATTAGAAAGATACGCTCCGACTGATAACAAGGGCTAAAGGTTCAACTTGTGAAGAAACTCAGTTTAAGATGTTATCAGCTAGGAAAGCTATTTCCTCACATCAACACTGCATAGGCCTGTCAGAAACCCAACCAGTACCACCCCTCTTTAAAAGGGCAGAAGCATTTTTTCCCCTAAAGAAAAGCACAAAACCTACTACTATAGCTACAGTTCCATCAAAGAAAGGTTAACCTTAGGTCTTCCTTCATTTAATGATAGTTAGTGAAAGATTATTGTCTTGTGGGGCCTCTGTAGTCCAATGCTGAGTGATGCCTTAACATTTCCCAAAATTGACTGGATGGGCATCACCTCAGATTTCTACCATGCTTAGGTTCTCAGGTCAAAAGAATAAATAAACACTCCTCTCAGCCCTTCTGCCTGTCTTATCTCCCCCTCCTGTGAGCAGGAGGTTTTGGGGGGGGGGGTGCTATCATTTACACAATGTTGAAACTTTCTTTCCTCCATTTCCTGAATTGGAGGAAAAATATCCTGGATGACCTCCTCTGAGAGATAACACCAAATAACTCTTGGGTGTTGTGTATACTGGATTACTTAAGGCAGTTGTCTTCATAATTCCCTCCCTATCCCCTTCCCCCCAATCCCAATAAGGAAAGTAGGAGAGAAGCTTAACTGTGTTAAAACTATGCCACAAAGACAATAAAATCCCAAAGGCCACAAACAAATAAGCCTTTTATTCCCAACAAGAGGGGCATTTGGTACAATTCATCTAGAAGACCCACATTATTAATTTCTCAAGTGAAAGAACTCAGCAGGCAGAGAGACTATTTGCATATTAGACCTTTATAAGGATCAGCAAAGCAAATTCTGGGGTTCCTAGTGTCCTCTGCCATTTAGTCAGGAGAGGCAACTGATGAGTCAGGGCACAGTTATTCTAAGTTAACTTATGAGATTCTAAACAAAGGCCTAAAGTATCCTTAAGATAACATTGTGCCAATTCTTTTCAAAGAGGTTTCACAGCATCTTGGCCTTTGATTTGTAATGTCCCAGAATCCCACTGTTTTGTTTGCATCATAGTAACCTCTTTGGCTGCAGTAGCTCAAGCTGGCCATCACTATATTCACCATTAGAACCTTGTGAGTTAATGTATGAATACCCAGACTGGAAAAGATGGTCCCCATGGCTGTCCGTGGGGAATCCTGACCACTTGCAGGCATTTAACCTCCATAGCCTACGTCTGCTGTCACAGGGAACGAGGCTAGACATCTGCATTCCAATTGGCAACTTCTGTACTTCGGATTTGGGGGTAAAAAATGGCTTGTGTTTGTCAGGGAAAGCAAATACAAAAAAAAAAGGTGGAGAGGAAAAAAGTGTTGTTTATAGAAGCCAGCTGCTCTAACTTTGGCGCCAGCAACTCCTCATCCTGCTCTTTTACGCCTGCAACCCCACTGCCCCCACTGGCACAGGTACAACTAAACGTTGACTTCAATGCTTCGGAGAGCACTCAACTGATTTTGTACATGATTAATTGCCAAAGACATGGCTGACCATATGGAACAGAGAAAGCATCAAGTAATTCATACTTCTGTATGTGATCATTTGGCCCCTGTTGTTTTAATGTACAGGAAAGAGCTAGTATAGCACAGACCTGGTGTCTTGCCCTTGACAGCCCATTAAGAAATCTCAAAGCACCTAGTTGAAGTTATGCTGTTGGCTTTTCAATAGCAGCCTAATAAAACAGAAGCAAAGCTTTCCAACTAGTCTTAAATCTTTCACATACAGTACATTAACCACTGCTGCTAAAACAACTGGTTTCTTATGATAGGAAATGGGATTTGATTTCTAGCCTCTGCATACTTACTGAAAGCCTTTCTCTGACCTTTGCAGAGTTTACAAAATCATTGTTCTTTTTTTTTCCTGCCATTTCCAAGTTTCTTAGAAATAATAGATCTGTGAAAGTTCAGTATATTCTACCCGCACTCACTGTCTGTATTCAGTTTGTATAATAAAGGCTGACTTGTGGGGAACTGGGATGGCATAATTATTTTTATTCCAAGAGGATAGGAATCACTCTAGAATCTCAAACATTAGCCTCCTTGAAAGAAACCATACGCAAGGGGAAAAAAAAACTTCAGAAAAACAGTTATTCTACTTGAATCTTCATCTTCTCATTCAGTAAAAATCCAACTCAATTTGTGAAAGAATATCAATTTATTTTCCAGTTGTTCTACTCTTTGCTGAGTGTGGCACTCCCATGCCAGGCAAAGGAGGAAGGTTCAGGCTCAGATGCAATGTCAGTGTCACACGTGGCAGTCGATTAGCTTTATCCACTATTAAAATCTTTTCAGACAGTTACTTCCAGTTGGGGGGGAAGGAGAGGAAAGGGGGAATATTTCCACAGTGTTTTCCTTTCAAGGATTTTCAAATGACAGTGCTAAAAAGTTTAATCCCATCAGCACAGTCCTTTTGGCAGTTCTGACACATGCTGGCAGGGATGCCTTTCTTGGCACCTTCTATTAGAAAATATTTATATGAGTTTTTGTCTGTGGATTTTCTAGATGTCCAAATTATCCTCACACCCAAAGAAACCATATATGGGGACATCTCTCTGCCTCAATATTCACCAGCAGGATTGTTAAGTTCCCCTGCTGCTGAAGTCAGCTAACAAAACATTTAGACATGCAAGCCAAAGGGATGTTTCCTTTCTTCCTAGGAAAATACCAACAACTTCTAGGGTGAGCAATTTAAAAGAAGAATAAGACTATAAAATGTACAATGTTTGTGCACATATGTATGTGTGGACGTACATGTGGACACATGTATCTGTGTTCACTTGTAAGCACGTTAAGGTCAAAGAAACAAGCATTTTAAAAGTCTAAACTATATTTTAAAAATTAAAAAATACTACAAAAGCTAAGCCTTTAAGGCGGAACTTTTGGAATAGAAAACTCTTTACAAAGGAACAGTTCTATACAAATTTAGATTTATAAAGCACTTGTGACCTAGTGTCCATCCTATGAGGTAGGTTAATAGTATTCACCCCATTTTGCAGACAGGAATATCTAATGATAAATCAAATTAGAGGCAGGGAAAGAATTGGAACTTTCAGTCCTAAAATTTCTAGCCCTTTGTTTATTACCCTAGTAGATAAATGAGACTGCAATACCATAAAGTTCAATTCCTGCATAACCCTTAGTAAAGAAAGCAAATAGTTCTAAAAGACACCACTGTCCTATAAATTAATTTCCAATGAGTTAAAAGTAGATTTTTATATCATTTCATATACCACACATACACACACAAATGCACACATATATGTATGTATACACACACATTCTGCATAACAAATGCCACAGTGGTTTCTTATTTATTTCTACAATAACCTTGTGTCTGGATATTTAATGGCCTCATCATTATCTTTTTACCTACGTCTATTCATTTTTAGAAAAAAGACGATGGCTCCCACCTATACAGGTAGCTCCCAATTCCTAAAAAAATGGGCACGAAATAGCTGATATTTTGGAGGACATTTTGCTCTCCTCATCTAGGCTTTAAGAGTAAAGCACAGCCAGCTAGCTACACCAAGCATTAAACGACTGAGCCACTCAAGATGTTTGGAATAAAAGTGGCTTAGCACCTTCAGATCCTTGGGTGAGTGAAAGGTTACCCTTTTGCCAGATTCTCCCTCAGAACAGCTCCCTCCATCACCCAAACATCAATAACACAAAGAATGAAGTGGGTCTGCCATGCACACTGGATTATATGAAGTGTAAAACATTGGGGGGAAGGGAAAGAGGGGGGAAAGGCCTTTGAAAGGAAGCAGGGGGAAAAAGAAATCACACTTGCAAGAGGATCCAGCTGACAGCTCAGTCCCTAACAAGTGAGACAAGTGAATATGTTTGGAAACATTGTGAATGCGGGAAGAGAGCAGGCCTTTTGTCTGCAGCCCTACAGTGTGTCTTTAACCCAACTGCTGCCTGCATCGCTGAACATATGTTTTCTGCACAAGAACTGAAGCAGAAAAAGGGCTCTTTGTTATAATTCACTCCTTTGTATGGACCTCTCTCTCCCCCAACCAATACTCTCTTTTGGTTGCATCTCAACACGACTTGCAGTTGGGTCTGGCCAAAGCCCCAGTAAGAATTTACTATTGCTCAGGAATTGTGGTTGAGGGGACACAGAGAAGAGACCCCACTTCTACCACAGGCATAGAGACTGCCCTCTGCCTTCTTGGTGAGACCTAATCAGCATAATCAGAGCTGCCCTTTGTGTCCCTGGTATTCCCCAGAGTACCCGGCCTGAGGAGCCATCTCAGAGTCAAGCAGGGAAATACTCTCCACATTAGACCAATCATGATGACAGAGAAGGCCTTGCCAGTATCAGATGGCCTGCATTCAGACGTGACTTCTACATCTTCCCATTTTCCCCAACATTTAATTAAGAGACCAAACGAACGAGTATGAACCATTGCATTTGAGCTGGTATGTCCACAAATACACACACCAGTAATGGGAGAACTAAAACAAAGATATGCTAAGATGTGGTTCAAGAATCCTTTTCTAGATGTTTTTACTGAGAAAATGCAGGATAAGCATAGGAGGATCAACAGTGTTTCTCTGCCATGTAGAGCAATGATCATCAGGACAGCAGATGACGATCCATTCAGAGATGTTGGGCACCTTTTTATTCTGGATGTTGTCTAGATGTAGGGCAGCCTGCCGAATATAGAGTCAATGCATCGATCAATCAACAGTGTCTGTTATGCTCAAGGCACTGTGCCAGGCATCATGGAAAATGGGAGAGTGGAAATAGGTGGTCTCTGATGTCTCTTCCAAGTCTAGTATTCAAGTAAGTATGTCAGGCGCACTGTTCTCTAGAGTATAAAGCTGGGGGAAAAACACCAGTAAAATCTCAGAGTTGGAAGGAAACTCAAAAGTCAATTAGTCTAATTTATGCAGTTCTATAAAGTCTTTGACATAGTTAATTCACAATATAGTTATTTTGGTTGACAAAAAAGTAATCTCCTCTCTAGGATACATATTTTATTAATCTATTTTCTTATTTACACTATGGGTACATTTCAACATTTACCCACTAAGACATGCTATCCATTCAATCTGTAGATAATTAAAAGGTTATCTTTTTGAAGGGTTGGTGAGGTATAGTGAAAAGAGTTCTGGACATGGATCTAGAGAGACTGATTCAAATCATCTTAATATTTATCAGCTAGATAACCAAAGGTAAGACACCAAATTTCTCTGAGATTGAATTTCTCCACTTATACGATGAGATCAGCAAAACTGGGGATGCTTGGTTCACAAGGCTAATGGAAGGCTTAAATGAAATATACTGTATGTAAAATATTTTGCAAACTTCAAAGCACAGATGTGAGCTATTACATTTCTTATGTATTAAAAACGGTTTTTGGACACTGATAGAATATAGCCATCTCCCAAAGAAGAAATGCAGACATTCATTACCTCCTACCTGGACAATTCCATGAGACTAACTGATTTTCCCATTTCTAGTCTCTTCATTATCCCAATCTATCCTCCATACAGCCAAAATAATATTCATAAGGCTAATTCATAAGACTAATCATGCAACTGCCCTGATAAAAAAAACTTCAGATGCTTCCAAACTACCTCAAGATAAAGTAGAAACTTCTAATCATTTTCCGTCATGTCCAACTATCCATGACCCTACTGGGGTTTTTCTTGGCAAAGAAAAACTGGTTTGCCATTTCCTTCTCCAGCTCATTTTACAGATGGGGAAACTGAGGCAAGAAGGGTTAAGTGACTTGCCCAGGGTCACACAGCTAGTAACTGTCTGAAGCTGAATGTGAACTCAGGAAGAGGAGTCTTTCTGACTCTAGGCCTGGCACTCTACATACCATGCTGTCTAGCTGCCAAAAAAGCTCTCCAAAATCCAGCTCCACTCTACCTTTCTAAGCCCATTTCATACTGCTACTTTCAAGCAGTCTAATCGAACTGAACTGCAGGCTCTTCAGACGCCATCTTCCATGTCTGGGAACTTATATATGTCATACCTTATGACCAGAAAGCATTTCTCACCTTATGTTGGCATTATCTCCCTTTAAAGTTCAGTTCAAGTGAGAACTCAACTGGGAAGCCTTCCCTTAAGCCCCAAAGTTATCAATATTCTACCCCATTCCAAATTACCTTGTATTTACTTGTCTGTAAACCTGCTGCATCCCCTCAGCATAAGATTTGGAATTGGGGACTGTTTTGTCTTGTTATCCTTAGGACTTAACATAGTACCTTTACTAAACAATGGATTTTTGCTGTATTAAATTAAGTGTTGCTTCCTTAAAACTGAATAGTAACACTGGAAGGGGCCATATAGATTATGTAATTCAAACCCTTCATTTTTTGGGTGAGAAAACTGAGGTAAAGAGAAATTGAGTCTCTTGTCTAAAGTCACAGAGCAGGTTAGGTGCAGAGCCTGGAGCTCCCACCTTCTATTGCTGTCTGCTATACCAAACTGCAGTTTTGTAGAAAAATAGCACCTTTGGTTGAAGTTACAACAAAACTCGAAATAAAACAACAATCTGGTAGGAAAGTGAATTCAGGGCTATACCTTTTCTTCCTCAGACTTCCTTAACCCAAGCATTGCTCCTTGCTCACTCAGCCTTAAATAAACACCACTGGTTTTGCCTTTTCAAAGGCAATACCACCTGCTCTTTAGTTACTCTTTTTCACTCTGTAGACTAAAAAACAAACAAAAAAAACCTTTCTTTTAGGAATCTAATTCTCAAAAAAAAAAAAGATCATAGATTTAGAACTGTAAGAGAGCTTGAATCTAGTTTTAGAATTTTCATTCTAGAAAGGAGGAATTTGAGGCCTAGAAAAGTTAGGTGACTTGACCAGTATCAAACAGCTAGTAAGTTTTTGAGACAGGATGAAAACTTGTCTTCCTAACACTAGGTCCAGAACTATAGGACAATGACACTGTGTGTGAGAGATGCTCAAGGACAACCAATACCATAATGAGACAGCATCTCTAGAGTGGCCATGAAGCTATTTGCCCAGGCTTTCTCACCCAAATTGGAGACTTATGATATCAAGTGGATTAGCAAGGTTGTTTAAAGTACGATGCTAATAATGTGAAAGGTATAGCTTTTTTTTTTCCTGAGAAGAGCCAAGGGACATTCAATGGTTTTCACAGAAGCACAGCATGGAAAGGTCTAAGTGATCACACATTAACCTTTTCATGTAACATCCAGACATGTGGCTAGAAGATTCAAAACTACTGGTAATACTGACATCTTTAATATTCCATTCAATTATCTCCAATGTGCAAGGCACTATGCTAGTTTCTGGAGATAAAACAACGATGGAAAAACAGCAGCCTTTGTCTTCAAGTAGAAGATAATCTAACAGGAATTAATAAATACACAAATAGGGGCGGCTAGGTGGCATAGTGAATAGAGCACCGGCCCTGGTGTCAGGAGGACCTGAGTTCAAATCCGACCTCAGACACTTAACACAAAACTAGCCATGTGACCTTGGGCAAGTCGCTTAACCCCAATTGCCCTCCAAAAAGTAAAAAAAGAGAAATACACAAATAAGTATGAGAAGAGATAGGATATGAAAAAGATACAGGAGGAAGTCCACAAAGCCACAGACTAAACATGAAGCATGTGATTAATTTCAACTAGTAGAATTCAGGAAAAGTTTCATGAAGGAAAATAAACCTGAGCTGGGCCTTAAAAAAAGAAAAGGATGTGAACAAGTGGTGATATGGATGGAGAGCATTCCAGACATGGGAGATGGCCTATATCGTGTGCAGAGAGGTGGGAGACAACAGGACAAGATAAAAGAAAGGCAAATCGATTAGCTTATCTGAAACAGTTTTTGAAGCTGACTAGAGGAAAAGAAGGCTGTAAAGGTGGGTTAGAATCAGATCACAGAGGGCCTAATGTAATAGGTTAATGTAGTCTGTGGTTTATCTTTCTGAGAGTCAGGAGCTACTAAACACTTTTGAGTTGAGGAATGATATGGTAAGGCCATATCACGAGAAAGGTTACTTTGACATCTTTGTGAAGATATCATTAGAGGCCTCCTCTTGTGTTTCATCAGGGCAGGACGATGACCCTGGATTCCTAAATAGAACAAACTCTTGTGAGTCTTCCAAGCTGGAAAGGCTTTGAACAGAGGTCCAGTGATGGATTATATGTTTTGTTTTGTTTCCCCAAGGTACAGCCTACCCAAGCTGAGAGAATCAACAGGCTGGATGCAAATTTTTTAGCCACAGCAATTCTTAAAGATCATTTACTAAGATGCAAGGAACTTTTTAATCTATGTTGGTGAAGGGAATACCTAAGCTCATGAAATTGCAGGTCTTTGAAGAACTGTAGGATGGATGGGAAAATGGAGAGACTGCAGGCAGTGAGACTAGTTAGGCTATTAAAATAGTATAAGTGAGAGGTCTTGAGGGCCTTTGAACAAGGGAGATGTATAAATGCAAGAGACTGTAGAGGCAGAAATGATTGGACATGGTTACTGACATAATTATGGGGATGAGGGATAAATGGAAGAGTCAAAGATGACTAAAAAGTTTTAACCTTGTGTGATTGGGAAGACAGTGGACTATAAGCAACAGAAAAAGCAAACTGGGGGAAGGGGCAGGTTTAGGAGGAAATAAGCTTAGTTAAATATATGTATTTTTTTTCAGTGTTGGCAGGACACAAAGATGGAGATGTTTAGCAGGCAGTTGGAAATATGAAATTACAGCTCAGAGGGGGAAGCAGGGTTGGATATAGCAATTAAAGAATCATTTGCATATAACTTACATGGAAATGTGTTTTACATGACTACACATGCATAAGCCAAACTGTCTGCCTTCTCGATGAGGGGGGAAAGGGAAGAATGGAAAGAATTTGGAACTCAAAATTCGAAAAAAAAAAGTCAGAATTCTTATTGTGTGTAATTGGGAAAAATAAAATATTAAATTTTAAAATCATTTGCATATAATTAATTGAAGTTATGATAGTGGATGAGATCAAAGGAGAGTATAAAATAATGGATGATGCTTAACATTTGTAAAGCCACTATATGGTTTTCAAAGAGCTTGCATGAATTTTAACTCATTTGTTCCGTGACCTAACAAATCGTTGTCATCGTTTTTGGATGTTTTTGTTTTTTGTTTTTTGCAACTTAGGTGAAAGTCAGAAATCTCTCAAGGACTAAAGCCTTTCTATCTGAATGACTTCCTTGGTATACACACACAACACATGTTTATATACATATGTGTCTAAATATCCATACACACATGTAATACATAAACATGTATGTGTGTAAATACACACATATGCATTTGTAAGAACTGTAGGTAAACAGATGCAAATACCAATGTCTAAGGCATAGTTCATTGAATCATAGATTTGGAGCTGAAAAGGGCCTTGGAGATTATCCAGTCTATACTACTGCCCCCACTCCTCCCCCCCCCCCCACCTCATTCTACAATTGAGGAATTTAGGACCAGAGAGATTAAGGAACTTGCTCAAAGTCACACTGCTAATAGGTGGTAGGGGCAGGACTTGACTTGTGACTCCAAATCTAGTGCTCTTTCCATGGAACTGAGTTTATGAATGCTAAGTGTTGTTTCAGAACTGTTGTTCTGAAAAAACACCCTTTTGAGGCTGGTAGATGTGTGTGTGTGTGTGTATACATATACAGAGAGATACAAATCTTTCTATCGCCACTGAAAGCAGTATTTTGTGTCTAGCTTTCAATGGATCTAATCAGCTTCCAGGGGAAAAATGGCAGAAACAGTTTGATGGCCATATAAGAACTGACAGGGAACACACACACACACACACACACACACACACATACACACAATCCACACATGCAATTAGTACTAAAACAATATTTAAAGCAATTTCTACAAAAATGATCAAATCTTGACCATTAAAATAGATTCTCAATTCTGAACTTCACATGTGGACTCATGAAAGAAAAGCATCAATCTATACTCTTTTTTTTGCTGGGGAAAAAAACAATTTGCCTTTAACAATTAAGCCCTGTTTAGATATATACCTTTCTTTTTAAGAAACTTGAAATAAATAGGTAATGAGTGCTAGGACTTTTACTTTGGTTTGAGAAGAGATAATCTCATTACTAAAAAAAATCTTTCACTCTAAGAACCATGATCAACAAAAGTCAATGCTCTATTCTGATTAATACAATTTGAAGACCACAAACCACCACTGGTATTGGCATGAAATTCTTACCTATAACTCGTCATATTCAGAACAGTGTTCTGCTTTGATAAACAAGTGTTACTGACTCATCTTAGAGAGATAATTGTCTCCCTTCCTTTGTTTAGTGGTTATAAATTCCATCTACAAAGATAAACTGTTGTACTAAGCCAGTGATGGGATAGTCCTTTCATACTAAAATTGTCTCCATGAGACTGAGCAGAAAAGACTTTAACTTGGGGGGGGGGTGTCAGACAATACATACTCTGAAAGCATTGAAAAAATGGGTAAGACCAGGGCAACACTGGGCCGCCTCCTCCTCCCCTCCTGTGTTCGGGTCTACCACCTGCTGCTATTTTTTTTGTTTCAATAACAAAGAGGCCTTCATGTTTCAGACTCATATTTAATGTTTGCTGAATGAAGCTACTTAATCTTGGCTCACCCTTCTAACCCACAAAAAGACAAATTTTTTTGCATCACCACTATGAATTCTGGCAAAATTAAAATAAAACAACAAACATAACTTCCATTATTAAAACCAGGATATATAGAGACATATGTATATACACAGACATATATGTTTGTGTTATATATACATGTATTTATGTATAAAAGACTGTCCATCTTATTTCATTAATAGAATCCATGTCTATATGTTAAGAGAAAGCATATTTGCTTTTAATAGTGCTATTTAACACTTGTGATTTTTATGGTTCACTACAGTAACAGGTGTTGTCTTGTAACCAGGGATGTAAAGTGTTAAGGGGGGAGTGGGGGTGGATTTCACAGACACCAAGCTGCTTTAACCACTGACAGCAGAAAGGAATTTTTTAAAAGCAATTTGGTAGGGTCAGTAAAAAGTAACCCAGGTCAAAAGAGCAAAGTGGTACAAAAAAATTCTACCCATTGACAAATGAATATACTGGCTTGTGGATGGATGCACAAGGCGAATGCTAAACCGCTGTTGTATGGAAACAAAAATATGGTGTCTTTGTGACACCTTTATAATAAGTTATTTCAGCCTGGTGAACACTCTCGTCTTCCATCCTCCCTGTATACTACTACGCAGGACACATTAATGAAAACAAAAGGGTCCATTTTCATTGTAACCATGCAGTGGGGTTAAGCATTTGACCTCCAAGTATGGTGTACTTGTGCTCAATGGAAAAGTTCTTGACAATATATACAAGAATGACTGCTGCCGGAGAAAGGGAACACAATTAAAAACAATCTAGGATACTTGTTGTACAGCTGTTCACGTTTCAGCTCTGCCTGACCTCTAAAGATGCTGCATGTTTAACGGAGACAATTTAAGATATTTTAGTGAGTTGCCAAACCATTCACTAGCACTATCCTTCCATCCTGCAACACCTGCTGTAAACATACATTGTTTTAAAAGTAATAAGATATTACACTGGGAGATCTGCATTACTATGACTCTTCTGCTCCTCTGCCTAGAACTCAAGTAGTCTGAGAAGCAGCCAAAGGTTATATCTTAAGATGACCTAAAAGAGGTGGGAATTTTCTACATTAAGAATGCTTTTCATTAAATGCTACCGATGCAAAGGTCTTATGCCATCTTAATTTTTAAGGATAATGGCAACAAATGCAAATAAAAATCTTCTCTGATAAAAAAGAAAGAAAAAGAAACAAAGAAATTAAAGGATCGAAAAATGAAACTGAAGTAATTTATTTCCAATCTAGGAAGGCAAACTATTGAGAAATGATAATTCAAGTTAAAAACATTAAGCAAAAGAAAATATCATTTTGGATATGTTTTGCTATACCATACCCTGGTTGTTGTTTTTTTTTTAAGTGACACAAGCATTTCTCCTGATAAAGCATAGAAGACAGTTAAGCTAAACCATTTCTAAGGTGAAATATTACATTTGTCCAAATTTTGGGGAAAACTACTGTCTTCCTGCTTGTGTGATCTTGTTGGAGTCAAGAAAAGCCCCTCAACCCTGACCCACCACCCTCCTCCACTTTCCAAGTAATGGTGTTCTTGGGAAGCAGTAGCTTGATGAAGTGTGGCCTCCCCTGGGATAGACAATGGAAAGAAGCCAGAAAATGGCTTCATGGGCTGACAAGGGCCTTTAAGTGAACAAGCTATCAAGGCCTCCTTCCACTTTCAGAAAGTGATACTTCCCACTTCTCTGGAAGAAAGGAAGATAAAGAGAGGTGAAACCAAAGGGATGAGGTAGGCTGAATCTCAAACAGTGTCATAAAGGGAAAACATTGCTCATCAAGCAGATTAAAAAACATACTTTAATCTCTAGGATTCCTGAGCTTTGATGTTATAGTTAGAAAACTTAAGGTCAATGAGATTTATAACATTTCTAGTGGGAAGCACTTGACGTTTCAGAATTTTTCCACTGGAGATTAAGGTTTATTTTATCCCTGATGTTGAGAACATCAGACTTTTGAGCTTCATCACAGACAAGGGCATTTTCTTGTCATCCGATGCATCAAAACACCAAACTTTCAGTCATCAAGATAAATTAATTTTCCAGTGAACAAAGCACCTGGGAATCATTCAATAATCACTATCATTTTTTTTTACTAAATAGCAACATGTCTTTCTTTTTAAAAAGTCAGTTCTTAGAGAGATCACAAAAACTGATTTCAAATGGCTGCATTAATCTCTATATTTTAAAGAATCAATTTATTTCTTAAGCTAAAATTTGGAAAAGTTAAATTGTTGGGGGAAGAATATAACAAATCTCCATCTCTAAGATCACAGTAGCATTTCAAGGCAAATTACCCAAAACACAGGCTTTTTGAATGACTATGAACCACACAGGAAATTTATGCTAGAGCAACTTGAAAGAGACCTTTGGCATGAACTCCTTTTCCAACCACTTCTTTCCTCCAACTAGAACCCAGTCCCTTCTCCAAGCAAAACCATCTTAAAAGCAGTACTTCATGACTTAAGTCAATGAAGCTGGTTTCACCTAAAAGACGTATCAATGAAGGCAACTGAATTTCCTTCAAAACTACATGCCTGATACTCCTCCTGCCTTTAAAAGTGGCTCTGCCAAAATTAGGAAGGGTGCCTCCCCACTTTCAAATAGTGAATATAACAACAACATAAAAAGGATCTCAGGCCCACCTCTAGAATTATGTCTAGCACTCTGTGCCCCCTTTTCTGACAATGATACTGTAGAGGTAAAAAGGGATGACCCAGGCCTGTGGGCCACATAATATTTCAAATTCTTCCTGGTAAAACAAAACAAGCAAAAACCCCTTGAGGCCAACTTCCTGATGATTGTGCCACTTTCTGTCTTTCCTAATCATTCCAGGTGTGATCTTCTTCCTTATCCAACTACTTTAGATTATATTTATTGTGTACATATTCAATACAATCAGTATAAGGTAAGTCCTCAGAGTACAAGGACAGGTTTGTTTTTGTCTTTGTATTCCCAGAATCTATCACAGTGCCATGTTTCTTAGTACCTTGAAAAGAACAAGTGCTAAATAAATGTTTATATAATTTAATTGAACCTTCCCATCCATGAAATATCTTAAAATCAGTCCGTAAGTACCTTAAAAATCATACTGCTTCTTAGCACAGATATATTCTATATGTAGTTTGGTTAGGCCCAGAAACTCTTCCCAATTCCATTTCTGAGTGTAATTTCTACCCTTTTATACTACACATTGGGTGATGAAGTGTTGAGCCCAAATGCAGTGGTTTCACTAATATCTATGATATGAATAGCTTTCTGGAGCACACTGACAGAACTGTTTCATTTCACTTCTGTTTGTTGTCCTTCCACTTTATAACTACTCAGGGTGATCTGTGTTAGTTGAATTTCATGCCAAACTTTCTGTAGGCTCATTCTGTTTTCTCTTCATAGTTGTTTTTTTTTTTTTACTATTTTGTAAGACAACATTGTTTAGAAACTGTCATCATCTTCAATAATGACCGGCACATTAGCCACTATTCTAAACAGATGTTACCCTTGGCTGCAATGTCTCTACACTTTACAAGATTAAAGTTGCTGGCTGAGGCGGCTTTTAGACACTTTAGCCCTCTTCACTATAGCAACTGTTTTATAATAGTTAAATGGCTAAAAGAAATTAGAATAATCAGAAAGACACTGGTATTTAGGGAAAAAATTAATAGTAATCATTAAAATATGTCTATTTCTTTAACTTTATAAACCTACATAAGAATAATCTGAGGGTAAAGAAAACATAAAAAGGGAGAGAAGCTTTCCCAGATGCTTTCTTATAATAAATGTTTTCGACACAGCTATGTATTTGAGAGGTCTAAAAAATACTAGATCCTTCTTTGCTTATCATTTGGTAACTACAAAAAAAATTAACCTTCAATCCAGTAAACCAAATCATAATGCCAATAAGCCACTCCTCCAACAAGGTGTTTCCCATGCATATGTTAAGATCACCCAAGATTCTTTGATAGATATAACCACAAAGCAAGAAACAAATAGATAAAAATTCCATCCCATCCAGAATACTCCGTTCATGGACTGAGAGGCTGCAGTTTCTATAGGAGGGCCTCATTGTTTCTTTTCTCCCTCTACCAGCAAAGGCAAAGAGATGATGAGTATTGGCTAAGAGACCGATGCTTGGTTGAGTACAATACGGGGCTGAACATTTCTGGTGCAGAACCAACACATCAATCAACAAGTACTTAATCAGTGCCTAAATTATGCCAGGAACTATGCGAGGTACTAAAGGCACAAACACAAGGGATGAAATAATCCCTATTAGTAGAAGCTTGCTCTAATGATGGAGATAAGTACATATATACACATAGTAAATATTATGTTAATAAATACACATACAGAGAAAGTAGTTCAATATATGGTAGCTTTAGAAGGAGAGAACTAGCAACTCGAAGATCTGGAAAAGCTTAGTGGAAGGAGGATGGTGTCTGAGCTGTGTTTTGAAGCAAAAGAGCAACTCTTTGAGGCCGAGGTAGGGATGGAGCACATTTCAGGCATGAGGGATGAACAGTATAGAAGTTCAGATACTAAAGAGAGAGAATGTATGCAAGGAATAGAGGGAAGCTATGTCACAGAATGCAGGATGGGAGATAATGCTTAATGAAATATCAAAGATGGGTCAGGAATAGATGGTGGAGGGGTGTGAGAACTAAGCAAAGGAGCCTGTGTTCTCTTCTAGACGTAACAAGAAGCCATTGGAGTTTAATGAGTCGAAGAGTCACATGGTCAGATCTGTATTTAAGGAAAATTACTTTGGCAGCAGTGTGGAGGCTATACTCGAGTGGTGAGAGATGTGAGGCAGGGAGACTAATTAGAAGGTAGCTGCAATAATTTAGGTGAGAGGTGATGAGGGGCTGAACTAAGGTGGTAGCTGTGTGAATAGGGAGAAGGGGCTGAATACAAGAGATGTTTCAAAATGAGAAATGGCAAGATTTGGCAAATGATTGGTAAGTGGAGTGAAAGAGGGATAATGCTAAGATTACAGTCAAAAGAATGTAAGGATAGTGATGCCTTCAACAAAAAAATAGGAAAGCTTGGAAGAAAGAATAATTTGGGGAAGATAATCAGTTGAGTTTTGGACAGGTTGAGCTTAAGATGCCTCAGGGACATCCAACATGAAATATCAAATAAATATCTGGTGATACAGCACAGGGGAAAGACAAAGGCTACATATACAGATTAGAGAATCAGCTGCAGAGAGATGACAGTTAAACCCAAGGGAGGTGATGAGGTTAGAAGAAAAGAAAAAAAGATTCTAGCATGGAAGTTTCCAGATATGGAGGACAGAAATTTATCTAAAGCAGAAGCTTGTGGCATAAGGACTTTATGGATCTCAAAGAGACTGATAAAATCCATATGTTTTTTGGACCTCCACAAGATAATATGCATTTGGATGGGTAATCCACTGTGTTAGCCTGTCATTAGAGATGTCTTAAGTATCTGTGAACAAAGATCAGGACCAGGATTGAAAGGGAAGAAGAAAACATTTGTAAAACCCTGGTGCACTGTGAGCAATTTCAACCTATGCCTCCTTGCCAAAGCCCATATATTTTAACACAGGTAATTTCTTGTTGATGTTATATGGATATTATTCCATATATTGATATTATATGGATATTATTGACGTATAACATTATGATCTCAAGAGAATTACAACTGACCCTAAGGGGCAACAGAAAGATATGGTGTGGGTGTGTATGTAGGCTGCAGCATTTTACCAATGATAACTTTTTCAAACATTAATAAAATGGATATCTGTTAAATAAAGAAAGCATAACAGGAAAGAAATATAAACAATAACTGTTACAATGTTTAATGAAAATAGAGAAAATAAAAGGTAAAGTGAATGTTATGAACTGAAATGAGTTGGGTCTGAAGAAGAGATGAGAAAATTCAATTCCCTCATTTGTTTGCAAAGGTAGAGGACTATGAATGTACAAAAGTATAAACAGTCCTTGCTTTATGTAAGTGGGTTGTTCTGTAGACATCTCCATAAAGTCATTTGTACATAATACAAATGTGCCCACAGACGAAGGAAGGGAGAGAAAAAGAAAGGGATACATGGGACTAAGGAGGGAGATGGCCAGCACACAGTTCAAGGAGATGTGGAAGCTGAGGACAGAGAAATAAGAACAGGAGGAGGCATACATGGGAGACTGGGCATAACTGAGAGGAAGGACACACAGAAGGCAGACACATGGAGGACTGACACAGAAATGTGGTACCTGAATGAAGAAGGATGGAAGACAGAGACATAGATGAGAGGCATTGGAGAATTAGCAGTGACGGAACTTCTGGGGTTGGAGCCAAAATGACAGTAAAGAAAAAGTTTTTATGGCAAATTTCTCTAATAAAAGCCTCATTTCAGAAGAGGATTCTGGGAATTTGGTGGAATAAGGCAGGAAGTTACCTAGCTCTCATAAATTACCCCACAAACAATACAAAACAATGCCTTAAAGCTAAGTTTGGGTGGCAGAAATAATTAAAAGTCCAGGTAAAGCAGCTGTCCACCTAAAAAAAAAACCTTGGAGGGCCTTCAGAAAGACCTAATCACCTAAGTACACTGATTTGGATTGACTGAAATACAAATACCTCAGGGAAGATATTGCCAAATTAACAAACAAGCCCTGAGGGCAGCTGCTTCAAGTGGCAGACTCAGCTTCAGGAACTTTTGCTTGGCAGACTGTGGGCGTTGGACAGCTGATCAGGAGAAAACTGAAGGTCCTGGTGTGCTGACCTGAAACAGTACCAGGATGTGTTGTGGGTGAGGAGAAGTGAGCACATGGTAATCAATGCGGTCACAGAGGGCAGGGATGGGGATCCTGATGACTGTGGGCATTTGCTGCCCTGGTTTGGGCTCCAGGGCAGAAGTGTGAGTTGAATTTTGCATCTGTGGGAGGGACTGCAGGGAACAAGAGTATTTGTGGTGACAGCACTGCAGGGGATCTTAGTCGTGGATCAGGGGCAATGAGGAATACCTAAAGTCAGGCCCCTGGATAGAACTCAGAAAAAAGCAGCACAAAATCTCTGAAGTCTGAGATATCATCCCTCACATCTCAGGACAAAAGCCCAACTTTAACACAAAATTAACAGGCAGTAAATAAGCAGCCAAAACAAAATAATAATGAGCAAGCAAAAGAGAAAGAACCTGACCATAGACAACTACTTTGGTGACAGAGAAGATCCTGGTTCAAATTCAGAAGACAGTGAATACAGTGAAGTTAGAACAGCTACTTCTATCTCAAAGGAAAAAAGCAAAATGGTCACATGTACAAAGAGTTTTTAGAAGATCTTAAAAAGGACATTAAAAATCAAATAAGAGAGATTGAAGGAAAAATAGAAAAAAGGGTAATGTAAGAAAATTATGAAAAGAAAGTCAACTGATTTAAAATAGAAGAGACTGTGTAATATCTCACTAGAAAAAAAAGACTAACCTGGAGAACAGATTGAGGAGAGCCAATATAAGAATTGTTGGATTACATGAATGATCAAAAAAATAATTTACACACTATACTTCAAGAGATTATTAAGGAAAATTGCCCTGAAATTTTAGAATGAGACAAGAAAATAGAAAGAGAAAAAACCCAGCCATCACTACCTGAAAGAGACCCCTCCCCCCAAGATGAAAACTCACAGGAACATCACAGCTAAATTCTGAAGCTCCCAGGTCAAGGAGAGAATACTACAGACAATTAGGGGGAATTTTTTTTAATACTGTGGAGCTACAGTTAGGATAACACTAGAGTTAGCAGCTTCTTCAATAAAAGACCGAAGGTCACAGAACAATATATGCTAAAGAGCAAAGGAGTTGGGCTTGCAACCAAGAATAGCTTACCTAGTAAAGTTGTGTGTTATCCTGAATAGGGAAGAATGGATATTTAATGAACTAAAGAATTTTCAGGCATTTGTGAAGAAAAGAGAAGAACTAAATGGAAAATCTGACCTACTAGACTCTGGAAAAATGTAATAAAGTAACCATTAAAGACCAATTATAAATAAGACTTAATAAGGCTAAAATGTTTACTTCTTTTATGGTAAAACATTATCAGTAACTCTTAATGCTATCATTACCTCGGCAGTTTGAAAGAGCATACATAGAGAGAAGGCTTGGGGTTGAGTATGATGGGATGAGCCTAAAAAGTAATATTGGGTAGGGAGAGGTAAAATGGAGCAATCATCTCAAATGAATGAGACATGAATGGAAGAATTGCTACAGTGGAGGAAGAAGGGGAAAGAGGGCTGCTAGCACTAGAATCTTATTCTCATCAGAACTGGGTTAAAAAAGTCTTCTTAACTTACAGAGAAATAGGTAGGCAATGGGATAGGATAAGGGAGGGACTGTTAGAAGAGTGTGTAGATCAAGAAATAGGAGGATAAGGGGAGAGGATATGGGAGAGATTCACCTACCCTGAGAAATTAAGCATAATACTTCAAGGGAAAAAAAATGTCATTCAATGAAATAGAAGGATTTCATGCTTTCATAAGGAGACTAGAACTGAAACAAACAAACTGATTTCCAATATCAAGACCCAAGAGAAACCTAAAAAGAGAAAATAATACATAGGAGATTCAATGAAGCTGAAATGTTACATGGGAAGATGATACTTGTAATTCTTAAAAATGGTATCACTAACAATACAGCTAATAGGAATAGACACAGAGGGTACGTGTATAAGGTGAATTTGAGGGAATGACATAAAAATAATTAAGAGATGAGACAGAGGAGTATACTGGGTGCAGAAGGAAGGGAAAGGTAGAATGGGGTAAATTGTTTCATATGAAGAAGTGCTGAAAACCTATTATAGTGGAGGAAAAGATGGGAGAGTGGGTTATGGGCATCACTTGAACTTTACTCTCATTAGTATTGGCTCAAAGAGAGAACAATACATATAATTAGTTGAATATAGAACTCTATCCTGCCCAACAGAAAGGAGGATAGGAGAAGGACTGACAGAAGATAGGGCAGATTAGGGAAAGTAGCAGACAGAAGAAAAACATTGATGAAGAACGAAATGGTGAAAGGAGAGGACAAACAGGAAGAAAAATAGGATGCAGGAAAATACACAGTTAGTAATCATAACTGAATGTGAATGAGATGAACTCTCCCATAAAACAGGAGCATATAGCAGAGTGAATCAAAAACCAGAATCCTACAATATGTGGTTTACAAGAAACACTTGAATCAGAGAGATACACAAAGAATTAAGGTAGGGGACTGTAGCAGAATCTATTATGCTTCAGCTGAAGTAAAGAAAAAAAAAACCAGGGGTAGCAATACTGATCTCAGAGAAAGCAAAAGCAAAAATAGTCCTAATTAAAAGAGATAAGGAAGGAAACAGCATCTTGCTAAAAAGGTACAATAGTCAATGAAGCAATATCAATACTAAACATATATGTAACCATGTGGTATAGCATCCAAATTCTTAAAGGAGAAATTAAGTGAGTTACAGGTGCAAGACCAAACAAGAGAGAGAGGGAATTACAAAATATAAAATAAATAATTTTGATTATATTAAATAAAAAGCTTTTGCACAAACAAAACTAATACAACCAAGATTACAAGGAAAGCAAAAAGCTGGGAAACAATCTTTATAGCAAGTGTCTCTGATAAAAGCCTCATTTCTCAAATATATAGAGAACTGAGTCAAATTTATAAGATGACAAGTCATCCCCAATTGATAAATGGTCAAAGGACATTAACAAGCAGTTTTCAGACAAAGAAATCAAAGCTATCTATAGTCATATGAAAACATGCTTTAGGGTGGAGTAGAAGCAGGACCTCCCAGCAGCTCCGGCTTCCACCTTCCCCAATCAATGTAAAAAGGGGACTCTGAACAAACTTTGGAGCTGCAGAACCCACAAAATGACACAGAGAAGCTAACCTCCTACTGAAGACAGCCAACAGGAATTGGCCAGCCCAGCATTCTGGGAACCAAGCCCAGGCCCACATGAGCCGGAGGTTTTAGCCCCAGGGCAGGTCTGACCAGCCACTAGCTGGAGGGACTCCAGATCAGCAGCAGCTGTGGCCATTTCCAGAATTATCAACAGATAGATATGAAGGACAAAGTGAGAGGTCAGTGCAGTCTGGACCTTGGGACCCAGTAAGTGGGAATGAGTTGGCTTTTGCCCCTGGGGTGAGAAGCTGCTGAGACACCCTGCACAGCAGGCAGCGCCACTTGGCAGCTTCAGCTCCTGGCCTGCAGAGTGTAGGGGGACCAAGCAGCCAGTCTGAGGAGTAATCGCTCTTGCTTTAACCTGCTTGGATCTGGATTGCAGTCTAGGGTGGAGGTCCTGGGGTGTGTGTCCAGCTTGCCAGAACATGTGGAGGCCTCAGAGAGGACACCCATCCAATACCTCTGGCAGCTGAGAAAACCCCAAAGTTTGGGATGAAAGCTCCCCTGTCTAGTGGCAGAGTCCTACTGTGGCAAAAAGCCCAGGGGTCAAGTGACTGAGGGGAGACATGACCAGGCAAAGGAAACAAAGCAGACAGAAGGTTCCAACATTAGACTCCTATTTTGTGGACAAAAAGGAGCAAAGCATGGAAAAGGAGGAAGACAGAGACGTAAGAACTCCTGCACCAAAAGCTTCAAAGGAAAATACGAGCTGGTTACAGGCCATAGAGGACCTTAAGAAGCAGATAAGAGAAGAGAAGGAAAAATTGGGAAGAGAAATGAGAACAATGGAAGAAAATTATGAAATGAGAGTCAACAGCCTGACTGAGGAAAATACCACCTTAAAAAACAGACTAACTCAATTGGTAAAAGAGGCTCAAAAAGGCAAAGAGGAGAAGAATGCCTTAAAAAGCCAAATTTGCCAGATGGAAAAAGAATCTCAAAAGCTCAATGAGGAGAATCATTGCTTCAGAATTAGATAGAAGCTACTGACTTTATGAGAAATCAAGATGCTGTTAAACAGATACAAAGAAATGAAAGAATTGAAGGAAATGTGAAATATCTCATGGGAAAAACCACTGACCTGGAAAATAGATCCAGGAGAGATAATTTAAAAATTATTGGACTACCTGAAAGCCATGATCAGAGTAAGAACCTATAAATCATCCTCCAGTAAGTTCTCACTGCCCTAATGTTTTAGAACCAGAGGGAAAAACAGAGGTTGAAAGAATCCACCAATCACCTCCTGAAAAAGATCCCAAAAATAAAACTCCTAGAAATATTATAGCCAGGTTCCAGAATTCCCAGATTACGGAGAGAATATTACAAGCAGCCAGGAAGAAACAATTTGAATATTGTGGAAACACAATCAGGGTAACCCAGGATCTGGCAGCTTCTACACTGAGGGATCGAAGGGCTGGGAATATGATATTCTGGAGGTCAAAGGAGCTGGGATTAAAACCAAGAATCACCTACCCAGCAAAACTGAGTATCATGTTTCAGGGGAAAATATGGTCATTCAGTGGAATAAAGGACTTTCAAGCATTCTTGCTGAAAAAAACAGAGTTGAATAGAAAATTTGACATTCAGATACAAGAAGCAAGAGAAGCATGAGAAGGTAAACAGGGAAAAGAAATCATAAGGAACTTATCAAAGTTGAACTATTAACATTCCTACATGGAAAAACAATTGTAACTGATAAAACTTTTGTCAGTATGAAAATAGTTGAAGGGAATATATATATATATGTGTGTGTGTGTGTGTGTGTGTGTGTGTGTCTCTATATGAGGGTATATGGGCATATGAATACATATGTGAATGTGTGTATATATGTTTATAGGTATACATTGATAGAGGGCACTAGATCAATTGAATAGGAAGGGATGATACTTAAAAGGTGAAATTAAGAGGTAAGAGAGGAATATAATGAGAGGAGATGGGGAGAGACAGAATGGGGTAAACTATCTCATAAAGAAGAGGCAAGGGAAAATGGTTAAAATGGAGAGGAAAAATAGGAAGGCAAAAGGGAATGGGTCAACCTTATTTTCATTGAATTTGGCTTGGGGAGTGTAATGTAATGCCAAGCAAAGGCAACTTCCCAAGGTTCAAAATACCAGCAGAGATGCTCTCCATTTTATTCAGTGACAAATTAAGAACAGAGAAGATCAAATTATGACACCATTCAAAATACAGCATTTACTAAGTGTGATTAAATAATCTCCAAGTACTACCCCACCCAGGCCTTACATTCATTCAATCAATTAAAAAGTCCCTGTTCTAAATACTACTCCACCACCAGGCTGTACCTTCATTTAGTCCATCACAAAGCCCCTCTTCTCAAAGGGAGATTAGTTTCCAATCATAAGTAAAGTACATTCATTTGTTCAATCATAGAACACAAAAAAGTCAAAAGTTCCCCACCCCTGGATCACAACTGAATCTACCCCAGAGTTACAACAAGTTTAAGCACAGCACTTAATACCCAAATGGAGGTCTTTTCTTCATCTTGACAAGAGGCAAGTTCTCAGCAATTTTTGTTCCTGGGGAGACAAAGCTTAGCAAGGCCACAAGATACATTGCCAGTCTCTTCATCAATTCATTCTCTGTCTGCAGAACAGTCCTAGGACCCCTGAAAACATTAGCAAAACCCTCTTCCAGGATTTCTGTAAATATACAACAAGAAAATCCTTCTTCAGGTCTTCAGAACAAACAGCAAAGTTCCAAGACCTCTGCAACAACAGCACTGTCCTTCACAAGTGGACAGTATTCACTCTCTGTCTGCAGAACAGTCTCAGGAGCTCTTAACCAACAGCCAGGTTCCAGGATTTCTGCAACAGGACTGTCTTTCACCAGTGTACAAATCTGGCAAAACAACATCAAAACAGACAAAGTACCAGCAAAACAGCCATGTCTCCTCAGTCCTTGGCAGCTCTGGGTGGCAGCTCTCAAAGTCCTGGGCAATTCGAAGTGGCCCTCAGCAATCCTCTCAGTCTCTCTCTGCCTCCAAAGGTGCTGCTTCCAAAAAGTTCTTCTGCCTCTCTCGTGTCTCTCCAAATCTAAGTCACCAGCTCCTCTCAGTTCAGCACTCTCTTTTCATGTCAACAAGTCCATCCCACAAGTGGGATTAACAAGCTCTGGGTTTTAACACAATCAAACCAAAAACCAAGCCAATACAGGGAAATACAACTAAATAGGGTATCTCACCCTACAGGAGAGTAGGGGGGAAGGGGATGAGAGGGGGCATGATGGAAGGGAGGGAAGGCTGGGGGGGGGAAGGAAGTTAGAAGCACCCACTTTTGAAAAGGGATGGGATCAAAGTAGAGAATAGAACAAGTGGGAGGTGAGATAGGAGGGAGGGAAATATAGTCAGTCTTTTACAATATATCTGCTATGTTATTGTTTTGCATTAGCTACACATATACAACCTATACTGAACTGCTTATCTTCCCTGGAAGGGTGGGTGACAAGGGAGGAAGGGAATGAATCTGGAATTCAAAGTTTTAAAATCAAATGTTTAAATATATATAAACACTACTTAAATAGTGCCTTTAAGGCTCTATGGGACTGAACTGCACTTTTCAAAGGAGGTAAAAGTAACTAAAAATGGAATTAAATATCCTTAACTTGTCCCCCCCCCAAAAAAAAAGAAAAAGAAAACATGCTTTAAATTACTATTAATCAGAGAAATGAAAATCAAAACAACTTTGAGGTACCATATCACATCTATCAGATTGGCTAATATGACAAAAAAGAAAGGTGATAAATGTTGGAGAGGATTGTGAAAATTGGGACACTAATGGACTGTTGGTAGAGTTGTGAAATGATCCAACTATTCTGGAGAGGAATTCAAAACTATGTCCAAAGGGGAACCAAACTATGCATATCCTTTGACCCAGTAATACCACTACTAGGTCTGTATCCCAAAGAGATCATAAAAAAGGGAAAGGGACTCACAAAGTCAAAAATATTTATAGCCAACCTTCTTGTGGTGGAAAAATACTGGGAACTGAGAGGATACCCATCAACTGGAGAATGGCTCAATAAGCTGTGATATATGAATGTTAAGGAAACTATTGTGCAACAAGAAGAGATGAACAAGTAGACTATAGAAAATTATGGAAAGACTTGTACGAACAGATGTAAAGTGAAATGAGCAGAAGCAGAAAACAGTCACACAGTATCAGCAACACTGTGATGATCAACTATGAATAACTCACCTCTTTTCAGCAACACAACAATCCAAGACAAGTACAAAGGACTCACAAAGGAAAATGCTATCCATGTCCAGCTAAAGAACTGATGAACCCTGAAGGCAGATCAAGGCATACTTTTTTCACTCTATTCTTTTTCATGCTTTTTCTTTTGATCTGTTTCTTCTTTTGCAATTGTGACTAATATGGAAATATGTTTTACATGATAGCACATGTATAAGCTATATCAAATGCCTACCATTTTAGGAAGAGGGGAAGGGAGTGAGGGAGAAAAATTTGGAACTCAAAATCTTTCATAAATGAATGGCAAAAGTGTCTTGAAGTATAACTGGGGAAAAATAAAATACTATTAAATAAAAAATAAGTAAATAAAATTATAGGTCCATTGTTTAAAAAAACAGAGTAAGCCAGTCTAACAACAAAAAAAAGAAATAAGTGAAGGAGATTAATATAATCTTAGATAAGCTATATATGGATAGATATATGGAGAGAACTGAATAGGAATAAAAAGAATACACCTTTTTTTTTCAGTGGTACATGGTACCTTTATTAAAAACTAACCATAAGGGGCAGTTAGGTGGCACAGTGAATAGAGCACTGGCCCTGGAGTCAGGAGGACTTGAGTTCAAATCTGGACTCAGACACTTAACACATACACAAAAACTAGCTGTGTGACCTTCTGCCCTCCAAAAAGCAAATAAAATAAAATAAAATAACCATAAATTAGGGCATAAAAATTTTATAATTATATGCAGAAAAGCAGACATATTAAATACATTCTTTTCAAATTATAATAGAGTAAAATTATATTTAATGAGAGATCATGGAAACACAGATTGAAAATTAAATGGAGATTAAATAAACTTATCTAAAGAATGAGTGTGTTAAAGAACAAGTCACAGAAATGATTTTTTAGAGAAAATGACAATAATAAATATATCAATAGTCACATGAAAACACACTCTAAATTACTACTGATTATAGAAATGCAAATTAAAACAACTCTTATGTACCACTTCACGCCCATCAGATTGGCTAATATGGTAGAAAAGGAAAATGGCAAATTCTGGAGGGGAGGTTGTAGCAGCAAGCACCCCAGCGTCCCTAGGGTCGCTGGCACCTCAGGTTCTTAGAACTGCTTTGATAAAGGAAAGCAACTCAAAATGGGTTAACAAGCTTACTTTAATCAGTCAAATATGTATCGTTTACCTAGTTCAGGGGAAGAAGGTCAGCACCCCAAACTTCAGAGTATACAGACAGAATTATCAAGACAGAGAAACAGATCAAGTAGACAGATTTCCAAACTGTCCAACCATTACATCCATACCAAATAAACATCTGGGTTTCAACATCTGGGTTTTTCAAAGCCGAGGGGGGGCTCTCAACAACGGCTTCCCAGAATCCAGATCAAATCACAGAATACTTCTCAAAGTGAGCCCCAAAACAAAGCTACACATCAGGGCTTATATAGCTTTCTCCTGGCTCAGAGAATGTAACAACCTTATTGACTCCTGGCCAATCAAGAAGTATCTACTGAAAAACAAGCCTCCCACCCCAGGCTCCAGGTGCACTTTAGCCTAGGGGCAGGGAAGATCTTACAAATTTACATTCCCTTTACAGAGGTGGAAATTAGGGACACTAATGCACTATTGGTAGAGTATGAACTGATCCAACCATTTTGTTTGTTTGTTTGTTTGTTTTTTTGCTTTTTTGAAGGGGGGGAAGGTAGGACAATTGGGGTTAAGTGACTTACCCTGGGTCATATGGCTAGTAAGTGTTAAGTGTCTGATGTGGGATTTGAAAACAGATCCTCCTGGCTCTAGGGCTGGTGCTCTATTCACTGCACCATCTAGCTGCCTCTGATCCAATCATTTTGAAGAACAGTTTGGAACAACATGTAAATACCTATAAAACTACACACCCTTTGACCCAGCAAGACAGTCACTACTAGGTCTATATGCCAAATAAATCAAAGAATAAGAAAAAGAACCTATTTGTACAAAAATATTTATAGCAGTGCTTTTTATGTTGGCAAAGAATTGGAAACTGAGGAGATACTCATCAACTGGGGAATGGCTGAACAAGTTGTGATATAAGACTGTGATGGAATACTATTGTACTACGAAAAATGAAAAGCAGGATGGTTTCAGAAAAGCCTGGAAAGACTTATATGAACTCATGCAAAGTGAAATAAGCAGAACCAGGAGAACACTTTACAGAGTATTACAGTAACTTCCAAAAAAAGACTGATTAAATATGGGAGTGTCCTGCCCAGTCAACATCCTTGAGTACCTCCTATCTAATTAGTAAGAAGAAATGGACCTAAGAAAACAAACTACTCAGGAAGGAACATTATGACAATATCTACTGGGAAAACCAAGAAACAGTGGCAAAAACAAAACGAAAGAAAGGTTAGCTGAACATATCATACCATACATCATAAGAAATTCGACATGAATAAAGAATTTAAATATAAAAAGTCACACCATTAAAAAATCAAAATATTATATCAATCCAAGTTATAAGGAAAGAATTTGTAACCACACAAAGGAGAGAAGAAATCATCAAAAATGAAACTGGCAATTTCAACTACATAATATTTTAAAGTTTTTCCACAGATAAAATTAATGCAAATAAAACTATTAGAAAATATAGAGATTAGCAAAACTGATTTTTATGAAGTTATAATATCTAAGCTTGACTCCAAAGAAGAGATATGAGAAGGCACTTCCCCTACTCCTTCACAGAGGTATAGGACTATGGCTGTGGAGCACCATATCTAATGTCAAGACTTTTTCAATATATCAGTTAGTTTTGCTGACCTGGCTTTATTCTCACTCTTTAGTGTTTTAAGGCAAAACTTTCTAGAAAAGTAAATGATATAAAAACAAAACACATCAATTAAAATTTATTTTTTAAAAAAGAAATAAAACATTAGGGGCGGCCAGGTGGCTCATCGAGTAAGAGCACTGGCTCCAGTGTCGGGATGACCTGGATCAAATCCCGGGCTCAGACACTCAGCACCACACCCAGAAATAACTGGCCGTGTAACCTTGAGCAAGTTACTTAACCCCGATTGCTAAAAAACAAAAACAAAAACAAAAAAACATGTTTACATTGGGAAGTATTTACATTAAATATCAAATATCTGATAAAAGTTGGACTTTTGAAAATTTGTAGGGAATTGATACAAATATATGAGATTAAGAGCCATTCCCTAATGGACCAATTGATAAAGAATATGAACAATGGTTCTCAAAAAGAGAAATACAAGCTCTTGATAACTAAAGATATTAAAAATTATTAGTAATCAGAAAGATACAAATTAAAATAACCCTAAGATATCACATACTTTTCAAGCTAGCAAAAATATAAAATATGAGAAAATTTAATGTTTATGGGGCTATGGGAAAAGAAAGACTCTGATTTATTATTGGTGGGGCTGTGAATTGTTTCAGCCATTCTGAAGAACAATCTGATATCAAGCAAGAGACATTATGTAGTTGTTCATACTCTTTGACCCAAAGATTCCCTTACTGAGATTATACCCAAACAATGCTACTGACAATAAGAAAAATCCAAAACAAAAATGTTTATCACAGCATGATTTATGATAACAAAAAGCTGGAAACAAGATACATGCCCAAAATTAAAGAATGGCTAAACAAACTTTGGTATATGAATGTGATAGAATATTACCATGTTGGGGAGGCTAGGTGGTGCAGTGAATACAGCACTGGCCCTGGAGTCAGGAGGACCTGAGTTCAAATCCAGACTCAGACACTTAACACAAAAACTAGCCTGTGACCTTGGGCAAGTCACTTAACCCCAACTGCTCTCCAAAAAGCAAAAAATAAAAAAAGAATATTACCATGTCATAAATAGAGATGAATATGAAAAAATCAGAGAAGTAAGGAAAGACTATGATGTGATATAAAGAAAGAAGAACCAAGAGAACAATACACATGATGATTAAAGCAAAACAAAATTCCAGTCGAACCCATGATTAATGTCACTGCCATGTTGCCAGAATTAAAAGACAATTTCTTCTTTTGGTTAATCATCTATTGGGGAGAAATGTGCACTATAGGAAGGCGTTGTTTGGGATTTTATTTTTGGAAAGTGTCAATTGTATACAAAGAAAATGTATCAATACATATGTTAAAAGGCATAGGGAACAACAGCCACATACACACACACAGAATGAGGGGGACAATGTCAGAAGGATGTTAAGACATATTAATTTTATCCCAGAAAGAAACCAAATGTGCACCTCTCTTGGGAAGCCTGGGGTTATCACATTTCTTCCTCAGGCTCAAGGCATGATGTTTACAAATGGAAAAGTCTATAATAAAACTCACGTGAGAGCAGACCCACAACTTCTGCAAGTGTTTACATTCTAATCAAGAAAACAAATCGCTTCTCACCAGGAAATTCCAGTGCCATCAGCATGAAGGTTGCTGTACTGGTGCCAGGGGCACTCTGGGAACGACAGGAGCTTTCCCTTTTTTCCATGCTGGACTCATTCTGTACACCTCCATGACAGGAGGGAGGAAAAGCATTCCAAGCATATAACACCACTTTATTTGTTCTCTAGCTGCTTAATGTGTACCCTGAGTGCCTAGTATAGGGCTATGTACCCTGTGGGCAATCAATACTCAATAAATCCTTGATGATTAGTTATATGACTCCCAAACCAGTCAAGTTGAGAGGAATATTGAGAAAGTGTGGATTCTGACCTCTTTGACTACAAAAGACTGAGAACCAAGCTGCTTGGGAAGGGATTTAAAAGTTGATATAACAGGAAGTTCCTCATGAGAGTACCCAGGTCATTAACATCCTTTTTTTTTCTAGCCAAGAGGTCTTTGCTTTCCCTCAAATGCATAAAGAGTAGCGGTCCATAGATTTTGACATTAGGAACTAGATATAATAAAATCACAGAATCTTGGAAGAGAACTCTGAGACCATTTTGTTCACTCTCTCACCTAATATGGGAATCTCCTCGACCACAAAGATAGGATTGTCTTTCATCCTTTTCTCACTATCTCATAGCAATTCATTTCATTTTGGGATAGCTGTTTTAGAAGCTTCTTTATATTGAGCTGAAATCTGAGTCCAATTGCCTTCTGGAACTCTAAAAAATATTTAATCCTTCTTTCACAGGACAAACTTTCAAACAGATGAAAATTGCTACCATGTACACTTCACAGATCTTCTTTCCAGATTGTATCATGAAATACCCAGCTCAGGCTCCATTCCGAAAAACATGCTGAAAGAAGCCAGTATTTCCTATCAAGTGCACAGGTGACAAAAGTACCTACAAAGCACAGGAGAAATTGACCCACTGCTCTCAATTTTATATCTAGCCTGGCCACTGATGCATTCAGTGGATGAGTTTTCCAACAACTCTCTGAGAAGAAATACTTCTATTAATTGGGTTTATGATGGGAGTTACCTGGGTAAAACTATGTTGGAAAAGAGATTTTTTAATGTTTATGACTTTCAAATTCAAACGACTCTTTTGTTCAAGACAAGAAGATATTTATGTGAAGAAAGCCCTTTAAGATTTTATTCAACATACAAAGGATTTCTTGCCTAGAAGAGAAAGCAAATTTCTGCCCATTCTCTTTCTTGATGTCTCTTCCCCCTCCATCTGAAATTTCTTTTTAACCTTGACTTAAATTCTAAATCTAATCCTAACTGAAGTTTCCCATCTGCTTTCCGCACCCCATACACAATGTTCTTGAAGTGAACCCCATTCCAAGAGCTTATTCCTGTAGGGCATATGGACACTTGACGCCCCAGGCCTTTAGAAAGGCAAGAAAGAAGCACAGAGGAGACATAGAAACTTTTACTCATACAAATAACCCTAATTTGGATTGACAAGTTGTGGGGGAGAGATGAAGGAAGAGCATACAAAGCTAAGGGGACTCATCATATTTGTATGAAGCAACTGAAACTCGGCACTGAACAGATTCCAACAGGAACATAACATAAACAGAAAATCAGGCAATGTGCCATGTTCCCAGAGACAAGGTACCCTCCCCTCTACCTCCCACCCAGGGAAACAACTACAACAACACATAGGCCTGGACTTGGCCCAGAGTTATTCTGCTCTTAACTCCCTTCCCCAGAATCCAGAGCGATGAGTAGTCTTCAGTGCCTATCTTAGAAATACTGCCACACAATTACCTAATTCTGATGTGGGTTAATCCCAGACAAGGGTTAGGTGGGGAATTCCTGACAAACAACAGAGAGTTGTGAGCTGAACAGTCATTCGCTTAATTCACCATTTTCAAGCCCTTTGTACCCAATACTTTACTAGGGAGAGTATTGAGTAAGAAGCAATTAATTGAAGCACACTAGATTAGGACCCAGAAAACCAAGGTCCTAGTTCCAATTGTGCCACTAACCAGGGATGTGGCTAGCTCTGAGTAAGTCATTTAATCTTAGGTAAATTATTAGACCTAAATTTCCTTATATGTATTATGGAGGAGGGGGTATAGGGTTGCCCACATCAGTGTCATCAAACTCTGATAGAAATAGGACACTAAACCATGGGCTGTATATTGACTTGGAAAATCACATATTTACATACTTCTTTTCTTTTTTTAAATTAACACATCAACACATTAAAATCAGATAGAAACTACTTTTTAATCTGGTTATCCATGGGCCATGTTTGACACCTCTGATCTAGATGATCTTTAAGGCTTCTTTCAGCTCTAAATTGCTATGACCCCACAACTGATGTTTACACTGGGCCTCAGAATGAAGAACAAAGTACTGGTGCTCCTAAAATCCCCAACTGGATAAGCACAGGACAACAGACTAGGCAAAACAGAAAGCAAAATATTAATGAAACATTAAATGAAAGAAACAAGGCTGTACCAAAAACTGCTATGAAATGAGGAAGAATGCAAACTGCCCTACCTACTTCTTCAAAGGGTTCTTAATAGGATCTGATGAAATTATGTACATACAAGTGCATGGGAAGTATAAAGAACTATGTAAGATAGCTTGAAAAGATGGTTTGATAATGGCTATGGTCCTCAAAACTGGAATCAAGTAGTCACCTCATAACTGGTCAGGCAAATGTCCATTACCAGGCAACTAAGTTGTTTCTGGGAATTCTGGTCAATGCTCCTCTTGCATCCCAACCTTTAAAAGTACAAAAAGCATTGGTTATCTCAACCCAGAAATCCACAGGTGTTTCACGGCTTTCTTGGGAAATTTCAATATCCTTTCATCCAACATAAGGACAGAGATGGTAATCCCAGAATGTAGCCACCTTCCACTGCTCCAAACTAAACAAAGTAAGGGAAAGAAGGTTGCTGAATAAACCAAAAAATCTTAAGAAACCTGACAGCAATGTAAAGGAAAAACCCAGCAAAAAGAACATACATTTGACCCTGAGTCAAATAACAGGGAATTATTAATCACTGAAGGATTAACATTTTATGGATTACAAGTAATAAAAATTGTTATTTTGGGATTGTCACATACAATAGAGCCAAAGAATGAAGGTGTCTAGAAGCAGGTGGGTGGCACAGTGGATACAGTGCAGGACCCAGTGTCAGGAAGACCTAAGTTCATATCTAGGTTTGGATATTTACTAACTGTGACGGGGGTAAGTCACAACCTCTGCCTCAGTTTCCTCAACTGTAAAAGAGGGCCAATAAGAGCACCTACCTCCCAGGGTTGATATGACGATCAAATGAGATATCTGTAAAATATTTAGCAGAGTTCCTAGCATATAGTAGGTATTAATAAATGCTTGTTTCCTTCCTTCATCCTTCCAAATAAGATTAGAAAGACAAGAGAAGTAGCAATCATTTAACTTTCAGATGGATTCAGTTCATCTTTCCTAGTTGTCTTAATTGTTTCTAAGATGCACAGTGATTCAGATACAGAACTAAGTGTATGCAACCACCAGTGTGATGTTATTGACTAATGCCTCCAACCACTGGCACATGGTATTGGGTGGAATGTTGGGATTACAAAAGGGAATAAGACAAGCATGCCTAGTATCCCACACTTAATCAACAAGTATTTATTAAGCACCTATTACATACCAGGTAACAATCCCTGCCCTCAAAGAGCATATAATCCACTGAAGGAAACTACCTGTGCACAATACAAAGCAATACAAATTATATAAGGAGTACGCTAAAAAATATGGCTGCTCTGGAAATGTTTTGCATTATTTCATAAGTATAACCACTATCATATTGCTTGTCTTCTCACTGAGTGGAGAAAGGAGGAGGAGGGAGAGAATTTGGGACTCAAAATTTAAAGGGAAAAGAATGTTAAAAAGCAATAAGTAATAAATTGAAATGTTAAAAAAATGCATTCAAAGTAACTTCAGAGAGGGAAAAGGGGAAATGCTAGGGAATTATAGAGGAGGTAGCACTCGAGCTCACCTTTAAATGGAGCTAGAGATTCTAAGAATTAGGAGGTAAAGAGGGAGTGCATTTCAGGCACAGGATGCCTTTGTCTATGCAGCGTCATGGAGATGAAGCATCATTTGCGGACAATAGCAAGTAAGCCTTTCTGGCTAGAAAAGACTACATTAAGAATAATAATGTATGAAAAGTCTGGAATGGGAAGACAGTTTCAGACTGGGACGGGTTTTAAATGCCAAATGGAAGGAGAGGCAACAGACAGGCACTGGAGGGTTCTGAGTAGCAAAGTGACTTAGTCCTTTAGGAATATCACTTTGGCAGCTGGAGAAAGAAGAGACTTAAGAGAAGATCAATTAAGAGGTTATTGTAACAGTCTAGGGGAGAGCCGATGAGGGTCAAGACCAGGTCAGGTTGTGTGAGCAGAAAGGAGGCAGATGTGAGAGGCATTCTGCTGGCAGAATCAATAAAACTTGGCAACTGATCGAATATGGAGTGTGAGGGAGAAGGAAGTGCTGCCGCCAACTTCCTAACTGAAACTTAGGTGACTAGAAAGTGTGGTGATGCCCTCTTCAGAAAAAGTTACCTAAGAGGGAGGATGTTTGGGAACAGAGATGAACTCCAGTTTGGACTTCATGAGTTTGATATACCTATAGGCTATCAAATTGGAAGTGCCTGATAAGTAGCTGTCAATGAGGCACTGGAGCTCAGGAGAGAGATCAGGAAGTCATCTACACAGACCTGCTAATTAAACCTGCTCCTTCTTCCCCTACCCCCAGTCACTGATTAGATTAACAGTGAGAGAATGTAGAGAGAAGAAAGGGCCTTGGATACCTTGGATGAATCCTGAGGGTATACTCCCACATCAGGGGAGGTGGGACATGGATGGTATTCCAGAAAAATAAACTGAGGAGTGATGATACTTTCTGGGGCATTTTAATGTATTAAAAACAGAGCCACACTTCCAAGTAGGAAGGTGCATGTCTGACCCTCTAAGACCTCAGGAAACTAAGAAGGTCTGGTATCTTACTCAAAACACAAACTTTAATATCAAAGATACAACAGCAATAAAGCAAAGAAATTAAGTTGACTCAAGGTGGCTCAAGGAGAGAAAGGAAATGCTGCCTAAACAATATCCAAATTCCTTCCTCAGGTCTTCAGCATTCTGGTCCTTCCCTATTTTTCTACTCACCTTTATCCCCTAAACAAGTTCTCTGCTTCTGCCAAACTGATCTAGTTCCTGCATCATAAAAACACCTGGTATCCCTCACTGTGTTTGTTCATGCTGTTCTCTCTACTAAAACGTCCTTTCTTTCTGTTCCCATCTTTACCTACTGAAACATGACATAGGATCATAGTGTTAAAGCTTAAAAGAGACTTTCAAGGCCTGTCATCCTTCAGGGTCCACTTTGGTTGCCATAAAGTCTTTCCTGACCACACCAGACAAAAACTGAACTTCTATAGCACTTGTATCATCTACTCACACACCGACATGTTGTAGTTGTGTCTATAGGGGTTGACTCTCCCCCTACTAGCCTGTATACACGCTAGTATTCCTACATCATCCATATCCCACCTCCCTTGATGGGAGCATCTATCCAAGGTATCCTAGGTCTTATTTGCTCTCTACGCCCTCTTACTGTTAATATAACAGGGGAGGGGGGAGAGGGGGGGGGCAGGTTTAATTATCATGTCTATGTAGATGATTCCTAGTGTATACGCTTCCTAGAAGTGTATTTTACTCATCCATGTATTCCAAGCACAGGAGCTTTATATGTCATTGTTGTCGAGTCATTTTAGTCGTGTCCAGCTCCTCGTGATCCCATTTGGGGTTTTCTTGGTAAAGATACTGGAGTGGTTTGCCATTGTCTCCTCCAGCTCATTTTACAGATGAAGAAACTAAGGCAAACAGGGTTAAGTGACCTACCCAGGATCACACAGTCTGGATTTGAACTCAGGTCCTCCTAATTCTAGGCCTAGCACTCTATCCACTGGTCACCTAGCTCCCCTGACCTGTATATACCGTGTTTCCCCGATAATAAGACACTGTCTTATTTTTTTTTTTTTGAAAGAAAAACACCAAAGGGCTTATTTTCAGGGGAGGGCTTATGTTGTCCTGCCTCAGCTCTCCTCCGCGGCACTGCTCTCAATGGCACCAGCAAGCAAATCACTGGGGAAGAACAGGATGACACGCTCACTGCTGCAGCTCTGATTGGATGCAGCTCGGAGCGCCGCGTGCGTTTCACGGCGGGGGGGGGATGGTGCATACAGAGGGTACCATAATGTAGCGTGTAGCGCAGGGGATCACCTTCACTACAGTAGCAATCTCAATAGGGCTTATTTTAGGGGGAAGGCTTATTTTAGAGGAATCTTAACACAGTAAGGGGAGGGCTTATTTTCGGGATAGGTCTTATTATCGGGGAAACACGGTAATAAATGCTCAATGTATTGAGTTCAATATGCTGAATGAACAGAAATTTTATCTTCCTTATGCTCATTTCCCCTCCCAACTAAATTTAATCATGGGACTATTAGAAACTGAAATGCAAAATGGGATGATGAGAAATAATTTTGATGAGAGACAACCATATATCACTATAGTAAGCTTTCAGAAATCACTTCTTATATGATATGATGGAGAAGGGACTGCATAGGATCTCATCTCTTTTTTCAAAGAGGTTATATAGAGTCACAATTTTCAGATCTTAAATAGAAGGCATAGGCTTTTTCTGCTTTGGTCTGTAACTATGTAAAATACTTTGCAAATGAATTGCACTTTAAGCTATTCTACCAAAAGAAGAGAAAAAGTCATAATGTAATTAAGTTGACTAAGAAGATTAAGCTGAGGTCTTTCACCTATTGCAGAAAATACCAAGGCCTGGATACTTAGGCCACACCTCCCAGGTTCTCTAAATACTATATATATTCAGGCTATCCCTGAGAAGAGAGACAGAAAATTAACCCCCCACAATAACAAGCTGACCAAAGAACTCTAAGAGCGTGGGTTATTCTCCTTCCTCTTCCATATGAAATGTGAGCAAGGTTTTAAACATCTAGAAGAACAGAGTTAAAGGGGAAGGGGAGTACAGAATATTTCATCTTCACTGTTACCACTAAAATCTTTTTGTAGCTTGCAGGATCTGACTTCATCAGTGAAGGTAGATCTTGGTGCCAAGATAATCCAAATTCTTGCCATTTGATACAATACCAGTAGCACCATTGGTAGTAAAGTTAAAGTCAATATCCTCTCTACACTGCTACCAAAGACGTCTTGTTGAGAAGGCAGTTCTTTCAACCTTTCAAGTATAGAACTAATTTTCTGGTCTGTGCATTGTTGGGTATTAATTGCTATTTTCTTTAAAGGAAAAATCCTAAGATCATTAAGAACCAAGATATTGGTCAGTTTCCAAATACCAAGCTATATTTGATCATAAAGATGCCTGCTAGAGACAGAAAACCCAGTTCTTCCAGATCCCTTTCCTAGGACCAGCCTGAAGTGTAGACAAGCAACCAAGCTTGTCATACACACACCATCATCAAAAGGGGTTTTCCACCCAAAGGGTGAAAAATAATCAGCTTTCAGCTTGTCTAGTAAAAAGTCAATTTTCTTCTTAGGGATTTACACATTTCTGCACCCAATTCCTGCCCAGTTTATATTATTCATTTTACATTCCTTATGAAATTAGTAGTAAAGAGTAACCAAATCTGCTGTTGTGTTGAACAAGCTATCAAGTTCTGGGATTCAATTATATCCTTTTATTAAAGAAGGGGGGCACTAAACAAAATGTGAAACATATCAACAAAATATGCTTAGACATATTACTTTCATCTTAGGTTGGAGCAATGCTGCTTCTCATGAAAAGGAGTGATATAGTTATCTCTTCTCTCATTTTTAAGCAAAATATTTGTTTGCTTAAAATTATCCTCTTTCCTATTAAAGCAGTAATGGGCTCTGTCTCCTTGGACTTGTCTTTCTTAGTAGTAGCTTCCAAAGAGATGCAAGGATTCATTCCTCATGAGTGGCCTACACTGTGATACATTCCACCTATGTTGTTACAGATGACTCCAGATACTGGGTTGTTATTGTTATTTTTAAACACATCCTCTAAAGAAAATTTTAAAATAAGACAACTTCCCACAAGCAGTAACAAAGATTTCAAGAAAATTGGTTCAATACATGACAAATAAAAGTAAATCTGGGTAACACGGACAGGAGAGAAAAGCAGGATTTGACCAATGTGGTTTTAAATGCATCCTTGGACAGCCAGAATATTAACTCTTGCCGTCCTCGAAGCCTCATAAAGTACCCACATTGCTGAAATTGCCATGAGACATGGAGCTGGGGATCAGAGAAATTATATTTCCTTTTCCAGGTATTAGAACATCCTCACTATCCCCAAAATTCAGATTTTACAAAATGAAAGAGCTCACAGGCCTCTAAATCTGCTGAGTCATATGGGGTGGAATGATGCTAGGTGTTTAATAGCTAGACATTACGATATAAAATACTTTAATAGGAAGACTGTCATTTTACAAACTATTACAGAAACCAAGCCTTTACAAACAGAACTGTCAGCTTGAACTGCTTATTTCTAAGAAGCAAGGGCTAAAGTGTCACAAAGATCAAAGGAGGTAACAAATGCAAAGCATTTTGCAAACTTTAAAGCACTATATAAAATCAGCTCCTAATATACAGTATAGTTGTTGTTGTTAATAACATTTGAGCTATAAACAGGCAAACTCTTTATACAGAACTTCCCTCCAAAAAACAAGAAGCAAGGATGGCTCAGAGAAGATAAATCTTCAATGGCTGAGGCACTGAAGGGACAAGGGACTTGCCCAGAGTCCAAGTTAGCAGATGTCACTGGGATTCAAACTTGTCTTCCTGACACCAAGCCCAGTGCTCCCTTTGCTGCATTCTACCCTGAATGTGTGAACCTAAGATTTCATTACTATAGAGAATGATCAATATAGAAATTTTCCCCCTACTAATGAAGATCTACAGTTATACAAGGCAAATAGTCTTAAGCAAGTTGTCTGATGTCCCCGAGAGGTTAAGTGTCTCGCCCAAAGTCACTGAGCCAGTATGTAACTGAGTCTGAACTGAAACCAAGGTTGTTCTACGCTCTCTGGCTCACCCTCTACTCACTATACTGTGTTGTCTCCATTTCACACCGGCATGCTTTATGCTCTACATTGTCCTATTTTTCCAAATGCAGTAGTCATCAAACAGTAACACCTGGAAAATATCTGTCTCACTTGTAATTTTAAACATACAGGGACAATCCCATTCTGCCATTAATTTCCTATGTGAGAGACTTTGGGCAAGTCATATAACTTTTTATGGGGTTCAGGTTCTTCAAGATCTAGAAAATGAATATTTTAAATCCAACAGTATATCCTTTGAATGTTGAACTGAGATTGTTCCTCAGTCACTTAGATAGGCTGATAGCAAGCAAAGAGATTTAGAAAAAAAATTCATAGTTTGCCTGTCGTGGAATAGAGAGGCTTAAATATATAATCTACAAATCAGCACAAAAGCACTTTCAAAAATAACAAAAACAAGTCATAAAACAAAAACAGTATCAGAGTCAGCTATGGTCATAGCATGTAGCTGTCTTGCAGACAATAATGGTAAGAGAAGCATGATGATGGCTAGTAAGAGGAAGAATACAGGTAATTCATGAAGGGATTCTCTTTCAGAAGTCTACTTGTAAGAAAGAAGTTTAGTTCCTTGTACATATATATATATATACAGACAGACAATATTATAAATGTGGATTAGACTGTCAACCAACTCATGAAAGTTACAAAACCCATAATGTGGTTGAGAAGGTACTAAAAGAAGTCCTGAGCCATAGGTTCCTCTAAGTGCATACCTGAACCCCTTTGAACCTTAAGTATAGAAATTTGGTATGGGTATATAAACTGGGCAGGGAAGGGGGATTAGGGAGGAACAGAGTGGGGACTGGCTAATACAACAGTGTTGTGGGCGAGAGCTATCAAAAGGAAAATGGAAAGTACTAAGTCCTGAGTTCAAGTTTGGTATAGGTGTGTATATGAGGGCTAAGGAAAGCCCTCTCATGTGTGCAGTTCTCCTGGGTAGTGATGAGAGCTTGGGTAAGGGGAAAAAAGTATCTATAGTTCTGACCACAGAAAGAAGGAAGGGTTCAATGGAAGGAAGGGTTCCTTGGCAGAAATCATCAGTGATGAAGGGTTCTGGCAGTGGAAGGCATCTTTGTCATGGGAAGGGTGGAGGGAACAAGATAATATATGTAAATCATTTTGAAAATTTTAAAATATACATATATATGTATATATACATATATACACAGTATATACAAACACAATTACATATGCTTTATTATTATGGGTAGTTATTGTTACTATTATCAGTGCTACATCATACATATGGGTTGTTTTTAGCTGAGTGTTAGTGTCTCCCTAAGATTCTACTCCTGCTACCTTGAATTTGTCAAAGACCATTATTTCCCCCTTTCAAAGCAAGCTCATAAATATAACATCTCACTGGATCCTAGCAACAACCTTAGTTAGAGGGCAATGATGTTAAGGACCTACTTACAAAAAGGACTGATCTAAAAGGGAATCTTGGGAATGTTTTGGAGAACAAGGACTAGCCAATGATGGGTATTTTCTTTTCCTTCCTACTGTTCAGATCTAGAACTGAAAAGAAAGCACTGTGGAACAACTACTAAACCTGAAGATGAAGGAGTACTTAAACCTCTGGCCTGTTTCAAAGTTAAAGGACTTGCAATAATGTACAGAGGAAGCCTAAACTGAATTATTTGAAAAAGCTAAAGGGAAAAAAAAAACCTATTTGTATGCTGCATTTTTTAGACAATTCCAATGTTGAACGCAATGACACACTGTTCCAGCACCAAGGTGTCTGAGAGCCCTCCTAAAAACATGGTGACAATCTGCTAGTCAAAATGAATGCAAATAAATTCAAACAGTGAGTTAGCACCTTTGGGGAAAAATAGAATATATCTATAGCTTTACTAAAAATCTTAATTTTTACATACTTAATTTCTTCTGAGAAGAACAGTTTAAAGTACACAGATACAAAATAGTCACATAAGTATGCATATATCAATACATAAATACACACCTTTTAATTAAGTGTATGCAATAAAGATTGCCACAACCCAACAACATCTGGGGTAATCAAACCTGAAACTAAGAGCCTGTCTATCCATTCTGGTTTCACTCTCTCCATACACAAACTCCAGTTGGGAGAGGGAAGGCTGTGCCATGCCTACAGCTGGCATTTTCTAGCTCCTGTCACGGTCTCATAACCTTCGGCATTTTGGGCCCTGTTCTTCCAGTATAAAGAGAGGAGGCACAGGGGGATTGCGCCTCCTTACATTCTTGGTGTACAAAACAGGCATGTTCAAGCAGTTCATCTTAACAAAGCTCAAATCTCCACTGACTCGCTCATGGAAGGGTTAAAAATAGAAAGTCCTACCCACTGGTTTGCTCTGATGTTCCAGGAGATATTGTCACTGGATGTATCCTCAATAGAATTCTATTCAACACCTCTGTCTTTAAGTACAAAGCTGTAGGCTGTAGCAGCTTTAAGAAACATAAGTATCCCTTTTTTTCTGCTGCACAGTATCTGTGTGTGAAATTCTCTAAAGGGGTTTAAGTATTTACCCTGAACACTATCAGACAGTTTCTAAAATTTTCCTTATCCTGTTGCAAACACACACACACACACACACACACACACACACACACACACACACAAACACTTCAAAGGGAACCATAAATACAGTTCTTTGTGCTTTCAGCACATACTCTGTTTTGGAGTCTTAAGCCTGAATTCTTTTGGAATTGTAAATTCCCCCATCCCCACCAAAAAAAGCAGGTTAAATAACATTTTTTTTTGATTCATTAATAACTATAGTCACTAAGAAGAAGAATGGAAAAACATGAGCCAGAAAATTTCAATAAGTGGAAAGAGGGGGAGAAAGGGAAGAAAACAACTAAATACTTTTTACAATTACTGATAAAACTATTAAAAATTTTACTCTTTAAATCTTCTATTCTGTGTCTCTTACCACCACCCCAACACATCTTCTTGTTTTCAAAGCCTGCTTCAAAAGTCTGTAGTGAGCAAAACTGAGGAAGGGATTTAGGCCACTTGAGCCAAAAGGCAATCCTTAGTGTCCCAATGTAAGAGTATTCCTCTCAATCTCAACCTTCTTATTTGTTCTGGCATTCAAGGGCCTAGTCCACTAGCCTCAATTATTAGCCTATAGTATGCCTGAGTCACTCTGCTGAGTTTGAGTACAGCAGAGAAAGGGAGAGTGGGGTTTAAGCCTTAAATCTGAATGATCAGACTTTTAATTTCAAATTCTGAATTACTGTAGAGGGTTTTTCCAGTAACTCAGAAATACTGGATCTGAAAACTGGAATACCAAAGTGAATGTATATTTTTAAATATTTATAACTAACCAGGAATCAATCTTTAATTTGAATTAAAACTTCTTCCCCCCCAAAATAATGCATAATGGTACCTTTAGTTTTACCTTTAGCTGTGATAGCAGAAACTGCTCTGGTATATTGAAATTGAAAAACCCACGTTGTTCTATCTCTCAGCTTAAAATAAAAGCCAAAAGTGCTATAATAGTTTCATTAATTCCCTTAGAAACAAACTATTCCACCCCCACTTCATTCCCTATGGCCATATACCCTGTATTTAGAATACATATCTAAACTAAAATGGATAGGCTACTGAAATTAAGCTTTCATAGTAGCTTTAAGAAATTTCAAACCAAGAAGAAAAATGTCATTGGACATTTTAAAATTAAACAACTAAAACTTTTGTATGAAAAGGTCATCTTTAACTTTACTAAGCTTCACCACTCCCTCATGAAGAGCTTTAACAACAAGCAAATGGAACGTCATTACATAAAACTTTCACTCATTTTCTGCATCTCTTAATGTTTTCAATGCCATGACTCTGCTCTTCCTGCCAAATTTTAACATAAATGGGTGGGATTAAATGGAGCCTGTAGCCTACCTAACATAATTATATATGTTGTGACTTTGCATTGCCTTGAAACAGATACATTTTAATAATCCTAGTCTTGGCTTCTATCCACTCAAGTCAATAAAGGTTATTAAGGCCAACTGCCATATAAATACACTACCACTCAGAAAAAACAAATTGTCAAGGCAGGAAACACAATTTATCATAACACACCAAACCATCAGGGCGGGTCTTTTCTTTCTTAGTGGAACACCAGATACACAAGCACAAAGCAATTCCTCACCCATATGTAAATAAGTAATATTCTTTAAATGTTTCTATTGGAAACAATTCCAAAAGTATGTCCACTGGTCTTTACTGAAATGATCGACTTAGAAAGAAAATGAATATATCCCATCAATTTAGGAGGTTCCACATTCCACCGTCTTTTTCTGTATCCTCATGAATTTGATGGCGTTAAAACATTTTTATAGGTAAAATAAATGTCAGTTTTTCAAGGCACGAATGATACCAGACCCTGAGAGACAAATGGCCTATCCACTGAATCTACAGCTACAGTTAACACTTCCTCACATCACAAGAGATTTCAGCTTTTCATACTTCTCTTTACCCAGAAAGCAAAGCGTGTACAGTCTCTTTCAAATGGTAACTCTTTCTTTGAATTCAGTGGACACATCCTGAAGAGCCTCTCCATAATATGTTAATCTAGGATAAGGGAGTGGTCATGGGGTTTTTTTGTTTGTTTTTAATAAAATACAAGCATCTGAATAACCTTAGTCCTTCTTTTGGATGAGAAAAAAGAGAGGAAAGAGAAAGGCTAGAGAGATACTTAGGTTGTAGAGGGAGGGCTATGCACTTCAGGTTTAATGTCTCTAAATTCATGAGGTAATATTCAGGGAAAATGTGAAATTTTATCATACTGTCATTCAAATATAAGGTTTAACATTTACATCACAAGAGCAAGTGCAGAGTAAAACCATCCTCAGGGAGAGAAATGCCAAGAATAAACAGCATGATAAAAATGTGTGCTTGCTGGAACAAGGAGTGAGAAGTAGAGGCTGGGGTAGGGTAGGGGAAGAGGGAAAGGCTCACATGGGGAGAACCATGAGGTTTAGACAATTGATAAGTTTTTTTGAAATATGACTGGTTATAACATGTGAAGTAATTACCATTAATAGAGGAAAAGCTATTTAAGAACTCATTTTCCTTTCTTCCTCTGCCCCACCTTCCCCCTTTGCCTTCTAACACATAGTAAAAGTGGGAATGCTGAAAGTAAAAAAAAAAAATGCTGCCTAAGTCTCTTCTACACATGAAACTACTTCCAAATCTCATTTAAATCATAAGCAAAAAGTGGATGCATTCATTGCCTGTTAAGGATTTTTGGTTTGGCTTCCAAAAGAGAAAAATCAATGATGTTTTTTTTAAAACACAGAGTCCATTTATTAGAAGAGATCCCCCACATATGCTATTTTACATGACCAGAAAAAGCATAATTATTCACTGAAAATTATTATAATTTTGAGTAATATACTGCCTAGAAGCCAAGGGAGTACATTCAGCAATGCTTTTTTGATTAACCTAATTCTATAGAATCCAAATGTGCTCCAAACACTGCACTTTTTATGTTAAATTGCTGTTGAATTTGTTAACCCACAACTGATTTCCTGTGTTATGGAATCTTAGAGATTACAGCTAACTTGAAGCAACAGGGATAATTCTTGACAGTTAATGGTACATTTCTATGCATTTTCCTCAAAGCCAAGAATTCTGTTGTCTCAAAATGGTAGCTAAACATTGCCCCCTACTGCTTAAAATTGAAGGGAAAAAAAAAAAGGATAGACCATGGAGGGATAAAAATAGGATCTTAAATTAACGAACTAACCTCCCCCTTCTCTATCCATCTAATACCCTCTCTTTTCTATTCCTACTCCCCATCCCTACCCCCAGAGTTCTTAGATATTATACATTACCGGATATAAAACAATGAACATATCCAATTATCATTTTACTTAATTTCCTATGATAGCTCAAACTAATTGTGTGATTAAAATGCTTAGATTCATAAAACATTTTTTTTCAAGGTTAAACTTCAATTACAAGCAGTTTCTCAGCTTGTCTTGTCCCAAACAGTAAGTCCCTACTGATAAATATCATTCTGAGTCATGCTGAAAGAAGAGACACTGAGGGCACTGTTTCAATCTGAGCACACAGTAATACCACACCAATTGTAGAAAAACTAGCTCTGGAGGATTCCCAAATTGGCTGTTCCCTTAGGTTCTTTTCACTGAAGGCTGTGGCTTCTCTTCTGTTACTAAACTGTTACTGAATCACAGGACCTTTAGAGGGGAATTTATAATATATATTATGGATGATATCTATAATACCTGAAGATGTCAAACACGCAATTCCTAAAGTCTAAGGCAAACCCCACCCCTACTGTTGTTAGCTGAAAATCAACAACGATAATAACAACACAGCAAAATTTCTCTTTCCTGCTAATTGAACTCTGTATGTCCCTATTTTCCAATCCTGAGCTCCGACACACCCAACATGGATAGGAATTAAGTCAGGATCCTGAAGATGGCATGGCAGCTTAAGTGGAGACTGTCAGAAATAGGCACTCACACTTTATTTGAATAGGAAGATGCCTTCACCCAAATCCCATTAATCTGCAACAGGCTATATTCAGGTGTAAACTTTCAAACAGCATGGAGGTTTAGTTGCAACTGCCATTGCCTCAGGCTCAGTGTTACAACAACCTATGCATTAATTTACTTGTGGGAAAATGTCATTCTTTGTGTTATTAAAAGTAAGATGCAAAAAAAAAAAAAGAGGGAGGAGGGAAAGAGGGTGGGGAAGAGAGAGAAACTGACAAAGTTCAGTGGTCTGAGTTTGAAGAAAGAAATGTTAGAGATCTGCGAATTTTGATCCTGTCTTTGACATGAATTCCCCCTGGGCTTTGGCCCAGTACCTGACTCCATTTATTTATTTGTAAAATGGAAATTAACAACAGCCACTAGTCGCTCTGCTTGATTACTTAGGGTACTTAGATATCAAGTACTCTGAAATGCTATTATCTATCCCCAGAGTTTATTCAATCCTTTCATTGCTTTTTCTGAGTTTATTTTAATCTTTAAACTTATCAAATTTAACAGGTTTTTTCACTGCCAAGTGGTACCCACAGAACCCTAGATAAGAGTTAACTAAGAATTAACTGATATTGGAAGAGTTGATTGATCATGGGCAAAGTATCTGTGGGGAAATCAGCATACAGATGCATTTTTTTCATTGTGGTAGTACACATCTCTGAAAATAGGGTCCTCAGCACTAAATTACTTACCACACATTCCATCTTTTTCCATAGTCCTTCCAGTTCAGACATGGGTAGATGCCACCAATCTGTGCACTTTTTGTAGCGATGGCCATGAAACCAAAACTGCCTTAGCCATTCAAACTCTACCTGTTGGCCACAAATAGAAGAAAACTACTGTGATTAAGCTGGCTTTGGACATGGAAGGTTCTATGTCTTAACAATTCAAGTCTCATACAGTAACTTAATGGAAATAAGGAAGAAGGTTAATAAACAATTTCTAATTTCATTTGGGGCCTCAAACTCATTTTTCAAAACTGGAAAAGGAATATTCCTGAAGTTAGAAGCAGTGAATCCCTACACTAAAAAAGAAACCAAACTCCATAGGTGTAAATTGACTAGGCTGAAAGCAAAGAATTGAATTATGGAAGGGATGCAATACAACAGGACTGTTTTTGCCTAAAACCTTTAGTGAAAATGTTTTTTTTTTTAAGTTATACATAACACACACTGATAAATCCTTCAAGATATCAGATTTTTTTTAAGCATCTTAAATGTAGAAAACAGAGAAGGGCATTATAACCTGAATCACTTATCCACTATTTAAGAGAGATAGATATCATACCCAAAAAGGATTTGAGGTGCTAAAGAAAAAGAAGAAATGAACAACAAAGATCAAGAACAGCTATGAAGCAGCATGGCACAAGGGTCAGTTCTAAAGTTGGGAAGACAGGGGTTTGAATTCTACATCTGTCCTGCCAGTTGTGTTACCATGGCCAAATCACTTCTCTCCACATCCTCAGCTTTTCACTAAAGACTATAAATTACAGACAAAATGCTAATCATCAATGGAGGGAGTTTCTATATATTGATTAAATCACAGGCTCATGTCAAATTTCTATAGATCACATAGATTTTATATGTATATGTGTTTATCCTATATAAAGATTTGAGAAGTATCCAAGATTTCAATGGTATAGGAAACTTGAAGTGAGGAAGTTCCTTCTACTAATACACATATATAAGCTTTTGTTCTATAATTTAGAGTCTTAGAGCAGGAGTTATTAATCTGAAATGTTTTTAGAAATATTTGTCCGTGAAATTTTTTAAAATTGCAATAACTAATTTAGTATAATTGGTTTCCTTTGTATTCCTAAGTATTTCATTTTATTCATTTAAAAGAATTCTGAGAAGGGGTCCCAGGGATTTATCAGACTGCCCAAAGGGGTTCATGACCAAAAAAAAAAAGGGTTAAGAACTTTTGTCTCAAAGAGTTTCCCCGGGACTGAGAGATTAAGTACCTTACCCCAGGGTCAAACAGCAGGTATGAGTCAAGGGTGGAACTTGAATTGAGCTTTTCTTGACTGAAATCGGCTCTCTAGCTGCTATATCATTCTGCCCTTCATGTATGTATACATACATGCATACACACATATGTGCACAAAAATTATTCAGGGATATATATATATATTCAGGGATACTGGATATAGCTTCTAAGTAAGTCCTGCAACTCATCACCCTCCCACTCAGCAAATAAAAATAGTAATATGTTCCAAGATGGTGGTAAAGCTGCTGAAAAATATATTTTACTCCTTATGTAACTGCTGACAAAGATGAGGACTGAAGGAACCTTTGTGTGGGTCAACAAATATTTTCCTCTCTATTTTCAAGTCTTTCCTTATTTATCTCCAATTAGAAAATATACTTGGCCTTTTACCCTCTGTGCACCAACTATACATACTCTAAAAAATTTCTTTTTATCTATGCCTTTTTGAAGAAATGTATAGGTCTTACTGGTTAGCTTGGCTATGGTAGTTATGTTCCATATACAGAGTCAACATGGTTATAATCATCACCTGTTCCCACAAAGAATTTTTTTTTTGGCTTATCCATATTGAATTTTCCTGAGGCAAACAAAGGCAACTTGTGAAGGTGTAACAATGGTGAAAATGGCTTAAATACCTAACCTGAGAACACTAAGTATAAACATTGCAACTTCAAAAGTCTGAAAAGGTTTTAGTTTACATTAACTAAATGTTTGTTTGATATGCAGAACTGATTTCACTGAAAGCTGTTTAAACAAAAAAAGGAATGTGAACAATATTAAGACAACAGTTGCTTGAACTTATCTGTGGTATTAAAAAGATAGTAGTTAACAGAAGTAAACTAAGTATTTTCAAAGAGGACTACAAGTGTAGTTCAACTAAAAGAATACATGTTCAACCATGCATTTATCATGAGAAAAACAAAGACTTTCTAATGAAGTTCACGTGAAATTTGTTCATGCTACAATAATCTATCGGCAGAGCACCAAGAGTTAAAAAAGGGTCCAGATCTTCAGTCAGGTGATTTCTATTGAAAGGGACAAAATTTACCAATCTTGACAGTTGTGATATTCCAGAAAATCAAACAGATTATGACAAGAAGTGAATTGTGATACCACATGACACTAGACCAACTTCACACTTGTGTAAATTAAACTTTCTTCAAACCTTGATTACCTAAGTCAGGATGATGACACATCTAGGGATCTAATTAGCAAAAAACTGAGAAAAGAGAGCACCCTGCCCATTCTTACTGACAAAGGTCTCTTCTTCTTCCCCCATACATGGCTAATTTTGGGGGGGGCAGTTTGTTTGTTTGGGTTGGCTTTGGCTTCATTATGAACAGGAAAACACACACACAAACACACACACATGTGAGGAAGGTCTTAAGTCCCTTCCCACAACCTGACCATCGAGTTTCTCTGTAGAGCTCCCAGTGGAGCTTGATCTATGATGTTAGTTCTTCCTCAGGAGGCAGAATCTTTATTGGCATCAAACCCATTTACTGTACATTTTATTTATCTTCATTGCCTTGCTTTTCATCTCAATGAAATGGAGACGAAACCACGTTGGATCTCTTCCAGGACTTCAATCAGGTCCCACCCATGCCAAGAAAAGCAGCTAACTCTTTTACTGAAATTAATTTAGAGGAGTAAAGCATATCCCCAGCTGCTTGGGTTGAGTCGGGGAGTGTGAATGAGGATAAGACATCTTAAGTATCAGAGTCTAGGAAAGGAAGGTGCAAAGCAGAAATTGCATACCCTTTGGAAACAACAACAACAAAAGCTGAGACAGGTTGAACTTCTTAAGTATGGAAGTGAAATATTGTTACTTAAGACTCAAAAAACGAAGTCCAGTAATGCTGATTGACATATGTCCAACTATCCAGGGCCACAGTCCTTATCCCTTCTCTAGAGGTCATTTTCTCCAAGAATTCTTATAACTAATGGAGTAGAGGTGCAAGAAAAGCTTTCAACAGCTGAACTGAGGCCAAAGGGGGTAGGTGGGGGTGAAGGGAACCTCAATAAACCTAAGAAGCTGATCACAGGGAGATATACTGCGGGGGCACAGTTTTCACTAGATCCTTTTTGATTCACAATTTTCATACATGTGATCATAACTCCCCTATTACTGAGTTTTTCAAATATCAATAGTAAAATAACTAATATTCATGGATCATGACCTATAAACATTTTGAGATCCTGAGGGGTTTTCTGAATTATCAAAGAAAGAGAGAATAATGCTTAGTCTTAATTAAGTGCTGTGTTTTGTTGGATTGTATTTAACTACAAATTGGTAATCCATCTATGATATGTATAATTAAGGCCCTACGATCAAAGATTTAGTGCTGGAAAGGGGGTCTTATGTATAGGTCACTTAATCCAACTTCCTTGTTACACAGATAAAGACCACTTGCCCAAGGTGACACAGGAAGTGAGAGAATCAGCTTCAAACTCAAGTCCTCTGATTCCAAATCCAGCACTTGTTAACTCGATTAACCAGAAAATCTTTCCTGATCACAAGCTAAATAACAGATTTTATAATCTAGGAAAATCTTCCTCTCAGACAAAGAAGACTGAGTTCAGTATGGGTTCACCTAGCTGGCATAAGTCCTAAAGGTCAATGAAATCAAAGGAATGCAAAGGGGTAAAACGGCTATACACTTATGTCCAACATCAACCCACCGTGAGTGTTCTTCGCATCATGATTAAAAGCTTGTTTTCAGAAAACCAGTCAATACTGGGTAGTAAAGGCCACCAGCACCATTTGACATTTTGTGTACTGCATCTCAGTCAATTATTCAAAGGCACTGGTTATTAAATGCTGCCCATGGAGGTGATCTATATTGCCTCTCTTTTGTACCCACCAGTCCCCTGCCATGCTTTCATTTTTCACTAAGCACTCAAAATGCACGTCAGCCTTGCAGTGGCTTTGAACAGTGCTACTCTTCATAGCTGTGACACATGAGACAAACTATACAAACCTCCCTTCAAATGAACTTGAGTTTCTCACTGTATAGTTAAGGCTGAGTTAGACTAATGAAAAATCTGCTAACAGCAAAGACTAGAGAAGCAGGTAATAGTAAAAACAAGATTTTTAAAAATCTAGTCAACTAGAGATTGAGGCCTTGACCACAGATAGCTACAGTGGGCTACTACAATGGTCACAATAGGTTTGATAAAAAAAATTAGCATTGATAAAAAAATTGAGTACCCAATCATTCTACTGCAAGTATAAAGGAGGGAAAGACTTCTAGATAACTGCAAATCACCCAGATAATTTGTAGTCTAGTCTTCTCTAAATAGCCTCGCATCTTCAACTTTATTCTTGGGGATCAGGAGGAAGAATATGTTACTCAATATGGTGGACAAACGCAACCTACTCCCACTGTCTAATGAAAAAAGCAAACAAAATAACAAAGAGGTTGGCAAGAGTAAAACGAGGCAAATAAAGAGTATAATAATGTTTTATTAAGAAAAATTATACAAATAGGCAGACTTTTCCCTTAGAAAAGACTCATAAAGCAAAGGAGAATAACTTTCACTTGACTGTAGCTCAGAGAGGGAGTTCAATTTCAGAAAGTGGAAGAGCTTTCAGTTTGTGAAGCAAACTCTCTTTAGGAATGTCTTAGGAACTTAAAAGGGAACACTTCAAAGCAAGCCCTTCTGAAAAGATGCTCATGACTTCTTTTACCCCTTACAATTCATCTTGAATTCAATGGTCTCCTTAGAGTCATAATCTTTTTTTACATCTTCTAGTAACACTTGACTCTATTGACTTGACACCCTGTCCTAGGCATGCTGACTCTATCAGATTTGTCTTCTTTCCAGTTCTTTAAGGTAGTGTTTCAAGGTTCTGTGCTTGTTTACCCCTACCCTCCTATCCCACCATTTCCCACTACTGTTTCTCCCTTGGAAATTTCACTCTGGCCCTGACCTCTCTCTTCCAAGCTTCAGTCCAACATTCCAACTACCTACAGACCATCTCCCTGTGGATGTGGCATCACTACCTCAGATGCAATATGCTTTAAAAAAAGCTTATTATCTTCTTCTCTAAACCTATTCTTTCTGACTATACTATTTCCATTGGTGACATTACTATTATCCTCTGTTTGGAACCTTGGTTTTGATTAATTCCCTCTCATATCCAAACAGTTACCATATGCTGTCCACTCTACCTCAGCTCTATCTCAAGCCCTGAACAGCTCTTTTCTATTACTACTGTTAATACTCTAGTACAGGTTTTCATTATCACCCACCTGGATTGTTGCCTCCTAGTAAGTCTCCACAGGCACATTCTCTCTTCCTTCCAAGCCGCTGTGAAACTACCAAGGGAACTTCAAACCCCACTGCCTGGGCCTCAAGGTTCCTCACACTGCAGCTCCACTCTGTATTGGCAGCTTTACCACTTCATTCTCTTTATCATATGTTTGACCCTCTAAGCAAACCAGACTATTCTTTATACCCAAGTAAGCCCTGTGCTTTCCTGTCTCCACAGCTTCCCTCCTCCTGAGTCCTCGACCTAGAAAATCATCCTTTCTCTCTTGGACTCTTGAATTTCTAATCCACATGGTAAAACACAACTTAAACACCACCTCATCCAGAAAGCCTTCTCCGACCTCTTCCAAGTATCAGGACTTTCCCACCTTGGATATCATATATCACTTCATTTTGCACCTTTCTAATAAATACGCTATGAATTATTATCTACTTTTTTAGTTACTGATAAATGCAATCTTTACCTCAACCCAATTTAACAAACATTAATTAAGCTAATCTCACGGGCAGGATACCATGCTAAACAATGAGGATATAAAGATAGAACTCTAAAAGGTATTGTCCTCAAGAAGCTTACATTCTACTAAAAAAGTGATATAATATTTTTGTTTCAATTTGATATAACACGACTCACTTCAATAGCTTTGAAGGAGATAATAGCTTGAGGTTAAAAGGACTCTTGGAAATTTCCTAAATTTCTTTCATCTTTTCATATGAAGAAATTGACCTGAGAGTTGAGATGTGACACCAGACTATACAAATCCATGGGGCCTTCCAAAGTACAATGCTAAGCTCCACGAAATACAGGGATCATGTCTAATTTAAACTTTGTATCTCACCTACAGCCTTGCATAGTGTTTTGCAAGAACTCAGCAAGAACTAAATAAATCTTTAATTTAATTGAAACCATTTAAAGTCATAGGAAAAAAAAGGGACACTTCTAAGCTCATACAGACTGAAACTTGTGTTACTTAGAAGAGCAAAGCTTTATCTTATAATTAATAAACTAAAGGCATCTCTCTGGTCTTTAAGGGTGAAGAAAACAAAAGAGAAGTGGATAGCTATTATATACATTTAGGATTTCATTTAACAGCAAGGAACTAAGCACACACAAGTGGGCAAACACTGAAACTCAGGCCTACTTGTGTGGTAAGAGAACAATATTTGACAATATGCCTCGACATGTGGAATTAATCTCTCAAATAAGGAGATGACCTTGAAAAATCAAAGATAGAGCCATCACAGAAAAGGGTGGTTGGAACACACAAAACACAGATTCAAGGTCTCCATTCAACCTCGGGTTGCTGGCCTGCCTCACCCAGCTAAGGTTTCTTGATCACTCCCCATATGCACAATGTAAAAAAAAAAAAACAAAACCTGCCAGACACATTCTGAAGCAGATGGGTTCAAATGACAATATTCTGGCTGTTGAATAAACAATCTGTGTATACAGCTTTATTTTTTTCCTCATTTGATGCTAATAAAACATGACAAGAAGCCAGAAAAAGATAGAAGAGGAAGAGAGGCCAACCTGTGTATTCAAGAATAGCATCTACTGTTAGCTTGGCCCCTCAAGTCGAGTTTTGGTTTTCTTTTTTGGGGGGGAAGGGAGAGGAAGCGAAACAAACCAAAATCATTGAATTCAAATCTGTACACTATTAATATAGCCAGGAAAATGACCATGCTGCTAGAACTTCTAATCCCATGATTCCTGGAAGTTTTCTTGGTTACCATACTCTAGATTCTAGAAAGGAGGCCTCATTTTTGCTCCTTTACACAGAATCACAATACTAGCAAAGGCTTGGATTAGTGAATCTGCTGCAACCCCTCATGTTTGCAATTCACAATTAAATTGCAAGCTTCTTGAGAGCAGGGATTGTTTTTTACCAGTGCTTGGCACATAGTAGGTGCTTAATAAGTGATAAGTGACTGACTGCAATGTACTTTTTCCTTACTTATGATTCACACTTCCTCCCCGATCTCATTTATTCATTATCCTTCCCTCTTACATTACTTTTCCTTTGTATATTATATACTTCTGTGAAGGTTGTATCTACCCAATAAAAAACAAGTTCTCTGAGAGCAAGAGTTTTCATTTTTTTGTATTTTGTATTACACATTATAGGATTGGGGGTGAGGGTATCAGCAGGCAGTTAGTCAAAAAACATTTTAATAAGTGCTTACTGTCTGTGTGAGGCCCTGAGCTGAAGATACAAAGAAAGGTGAGAGCACCTGTTCTTGAGGAGCTCACAATCATGCAAACATCTACATACAAATAAGATAGATGCTGGATATAATCAACAAAGGAAGGTTACTAGCATCAAGGGGAACATGGAGACGCTTCTTGTAGAAAGGGGAATTTCAGCCAAAATCTGAAAGAAGCTGGGAAAATTAAGAGGTAGAAATGATAAAGGAAAGACTTCCAGTCATGGGGGACAGCAACGGAAAATGCCCAGGGTCAGGAGGAGGAGTGTCTAGTTCTAGGAACAGCAAGGAGGTCAGTCACTGGACTGCTGAGTACATTGGGGGTGTAAAGAAGGAGAAGACTGGATGGGTAGGAAGAGGCCAGATTAGGAAAGGTATTAAATACGAAAATGAAGAATTGTAGTGGCAACCACACTGGCATACCCCAGGATGGCTGCTAACACAGGTTCTTAGATCTGCTTTAGTAGGAAAGATAGCTATTTAAGGGGTCAACAGTCTTTTATAATTACATTCACAAGTGCAGGTGAAAAGTCAGCACCCTGAACTTCAGAGAAAATACAAGCAGAGGAATAAAGACCAACAGAAAGGGCTCCAAATGCCTGAATCAAAGCAATATTGCTATACACTTTACATACATCCCTGAATCAAGGGAGTCTTTACATCTGAGCTGTCGGGGAGCTCTGAACATACAACCACTCAGAATCTCACCAGGTTATCACAAGATTCTTCTCATAAGCGAGCCCCCAAAGCAAAATACCACCTCAGATGATATATATACTTCTCAGAGCCAGAAGGCATTACAACCCTCCTGACTCAGTGCCTAATTAGAAATTATCAAAAGGAGTGAAAGCCTTCCTACAAGCAAGCCTCCCCTAAACAAGCTTCCCTTAATGGGCTCCATGTGAGGCCTATTAATGGGGGAAAGAGGAAGATCTTATACCCCATTAACATTATAAGAATTTGTATTTGATCTTGGAGGCAACAGGGAGTCACTGGAGTTGAGTGAATGGGAGGAGAGTGGGTAACATGGTTAAATTTGATAAATGCTTGTTGAATTGAAATGAATCCTTGGATTTAAGTTTTATAAACAGGTAAATCACCATTCCTTTGAGGATCAAGACTGCCTTTTAACTGGGACATACAGGCCTGAGAACCAACAATACAGTCTTCTAAAATACAGAGACAGAAATATAATTTTGTTGTTTGTCCTTTGTTTTTAAGAGGACAATGAGGGTGATGTCTTAATTAGCACATGAATTGGATTTAAGTGAGGCAGAGTTGCATAAAGTCATCAACCTCACTCTCTCTAGAGTCACTGAAATCCAGTGGCAGGCCAAATGTCAGGTTGACTGGCGATGGCTGGGCATTCAGTAGATGACCTTAGTGTCTTCAATGTTTGACCAAGGCTCTAAGCATTCCACAGTGCCTGCTTCAGCTGCCTTTATGGTCATAGGAAAAAAAAAACTGTTCTCATCCACCCATTCCTCCAGAAGTTTCCCCAAGCTTGGAGTAGACATTCCCCTGACTTATAAACTGGTTTGAGGTGTGTCAGTCACTCTCCAACTGTAGAGATGGTTTACTGGGGTGTGGGCTCCGAGCATGCTACAGCTTCTTGGAGCAACAGGTGAGAGTTGGCTGAAGTGGACACCAAGGGTAGATAAGCAGCCCTGAAAAGGGCTCAGTAGCCTTCACCCCCAGAGATGCTACTCCTCCTTGAACACCCTCATACACCCCAGAGAAATAATATAGAAATAAGGAATGTATCTGAGACCTGACACTAATAAACTCTTCATAATACCTGCATAAATCATCTCTTCAACCATCCTTACCTCATTATGAATTTCTTCCCCCTGCCTGATAACCGATGACTCCAGGGATCTCAAATGTATAGTTCTGGGTTCCATGTCATCCTGCACATTCTGCAGTGCCAACTGGCATCGTTTAAAAATGTAATCCAGAGTTCCTACTGAACACTGTAAGAGAAAAAAAAAATGAAACATCAAGATCAGGATCAAGACCCAGGTCTGACCAAGTGACTCGATGTCTTCTTTCTACCATTTCTACCTTCCTACTTACTATTCTGCATATACAACTTTTTACTGTCTCTCTCCAGGCCTCTGCACAGTCTGGCTTCCATGCCTGGAACGTACTTGCTCCTTAACTTCATCTCTCAGAACCAGAAGGCTCTGCCCCAGCACCTAGTCCTCGGGTGATGTCATATACAGATGATTCCCAAATCTACATATCCAGCTCTTAACATGGCTCTGGAATTTTGATCTCAAATCACCAACTGGACATACTTGGACATACTGAACTGAACGTCCTATAGGGATTTCAAACTTAACATGTCCAATACAGAGCTCATTATCTTTCTTCCCTCCCCAGACTTCTTCCCATTCTCAATTTTCCTATTAACATCCAGGATACCATCATCCTCCCAGGCCCCCAGGCCCACAACCCTGGTGTCATTCTTGACTCCTGACACTCACTCATTTACCCCACACATCCAACCTGTTATCAAATCTTATCATTCTTATTTTCCCAACACCTCTCATTTATATCTCCTTCTTTCTATTCACATGGCTACCACCCTAGTTCATGTCTTCATCATTTCTTGCCTGGACTACTACAACAGCCTTCAGGTTGGTCACCCTGTCTCAACGACTCCATTTTATACTCCACTGCCAAAGTGATCTAAGGCATAAGTCTAACCACGCCACCCTCCTACTCAATAACCTCTTGTGGCTCCTATTACCTACAAGAGCAAATATAAAATCTTTGGTAATTAAAGACCTTCACAGCCTGGCCCTTTCCTATCTTTCAATTCATTTGACACTGCTCTCCTCTACATACTTTATGATCCAACTACACTATCCTCCTTACTCTCTCACACATAGTATCCATCTTCATGTTTATGCACTGATTATATCCTGTGCTAGGAATGTTCTTCTTCACTTCTGCCTCTTAGCTTTCTTCAAGGCTCAAATCTCATCTTCTGTAAGAGAACTTTTCTGCTAATACTCTACCTCTGCCTCCCAAGCCCTAGTCCCTCCCTTCTGAGGTTATCTTCCATTTATGTTGTATATATTTTACGTGTATAGAGTTATTTATACATTAATTCCCTCATTAGAATGAGCTTTTTGAGGATTAGAGCCAAATATTTATCTTTCTTTGTATCTCCAGGTTTAGCACATTGACCAGCACACACTAAGTGATTAAAGAATGCTGACTTGGAATCCTTAGCTCTCTTTAAAGTGCCACTTTCTATATTAGAAATGCCCTCACCCTTCCCCAGTACTGCTCCCTGGCCCCATCTAAATTACTTTGTGTTGGTGTATAGATTTGTATTTATTGGCATGTGTACAATGTTGCTTCCCCTGACAAAATGCAAATATCTTGAGGGTAAGGGATGTTTTATTTTTGTACAGCACCTAGCACAATGCCTTGCTCAAAAGTCAGTGTTCTCTAAACATCTATTGGTTAACTGACCAGGGAGCTAAGGAATTACCACAGAACACATTTTTAGACTTTTATTTCCATTTCATGGTACATTAAATCTCATGGCAGGAGAAGACAACCAGATCAAACTAGTTTCTCAAACACACATGAGGAAGATCAGCAGTGGTCAGAAAAGACCTTTGGCTTATATTGTCAAAAATCTAAAAAGACGTGAAAGGTTAAATATAGTGAATGGGAGGCAATAAAGGTATGAAGCATCTGAAGGCTGCCCCCGGCTACTTCAGCGCCAGTACAGAGCCTCAATGATAGGGCTAGAGAAAGTATAGCAGGAGACACAAACTCAAGGGTATATGAAGTGAGAACCCTGAGAAGCTCAATAGTTGATGCAATAGCAGGAGAATTTCCCAAGGAAGAGGAGGTCAGAAGTCTGGGATCCTCTTCAATTTCGTTTGAGTCCAGAAAAGGGGGAATGAGCTATGTGTGGAAAAACACTGATGTAAAGGAGGGTGGAGAGAGCATGAGTGCTACGGCTGGTATGTTACCCTTCTGCACTGACCCCAAAGAGATAAGCACCCTTCCACAATGCAAGAGCAGTTGGTAAAAGCAACCAGGAAATAGATTTGCTAACTTACCATTCACCTGAACGAGAATTTTCTGAGGACCCTCTATTCTTCTCTTGGAAAAAGTACCCCAGGGTAGTTTGATGGGGCAAGCAAGTAGACCCAGAGTTTGAGGTGTGAAGATAACTGATGTATATGTGATGTATATGTATTAGACCCACAAGAAATGTGTTCATTTTCATTTACTACAATAAACATTTATTGATCATTAAGCAAGTGTGCCAAATTGCATTAGTGACTACATAATAGCATATATATTATATATAATATAGTATATATGTTACTATATAATACAGTATATATATATATATCACTATATAATTAGTTATCATGTAATCACTATATAATTAGTTACCATATAATTACAAAGAATGGATAAGATATGGACCTTGCCTTCAAGAAACTTAAAATCTAAATAACAAATGGTATGAAACTGTCAACACAAGACATATCTATCTGTTCCCTCTGTGTGAAGTACCAAAATTTCCTCACAAGGGCTCCTTCCTCACATGCCTGGATGAGAAAAAACATCTTATGTCCGGAACAAGAGGAAGCAGCCTGATTGTACATGTATTCATTTGTTTTTATAACAACATGACTTCTTTTAATGATAAAAGGAAAGCTATAAAAATAGTTCAGACATAAAAGAAAAGAACATATCTAAAATATATTTATAATTTAAACCAAATCCCTGGGAATAACCTTGAAAATAGACCCTTCTGGTACTAGAAATTTTTTGCATAATAATTTCCATCTCATATGATATGAGACCACTGAGGATTTGGGAAAACAAAGAGCAGAAAGGAGAACCTTGAGGACAATGTGCATTTAATATTAGAATCTCACAGCACAGAAGGCACAGAGGCAAGCACCTCCAATTTACTGCAAAGGAAAAGAAAAGAAGGGAGGTAACTCCACTTTATATACACAAAAGTAAAGTTGTATTTTTTGTCTAAACCCAAGCACATTTCTGCCACCATCACACAACCCTAATCCAAATAATGACCTATTACATAATCTGGTCTTCAGCAACTGAAAGACTTGACAGTCTTCTGATTAAGAAATTTAATACACAAAACTACTTCTATATTGACAATTTTCTACACAACATGAAAAAGCAAATCATTTATATTTAACATGAGTAGAATTTCAATGTTAAAGTCACTACTCAAAGAAAAGAGGATGCAGAATGAATAAGACCTGTGGATTTATGAACCACACTTTGAAGCCTCCAAAGTCTTGTAGCACACACAAAACACATGATCATAATTCCTAGAAAAACTTGAAGCAACCTCCAGCAGACAATCATAACTTGGGAGTCCCCAGCCGTGATCACTCTATTCCTGGCTCAACTGACACCTCAAGTTATTGCCTTGCTCCAGAGTGGACATCCTTCCCACTTCTCCGGAGTCCATTAGAATGTAAGTTCCTTGAGAGTACTGTCTTATTTACTTGTGTCTGTAATCCAAGTGCTTACCACAGCGTAAGCACATTGTAAGCGCTTAAATAAATACTTGCTTATCTAACTATTCTTAACAGTTATAATAATTAGCTTGTTTTAAGCCTAGGGACATTATGACAGCCCTTTAATTCCACAAGATTCCTTCTTTTGCTATTTGAGAAAGTTTATATTGAACAAAAATTGTCAGGAGAATACTCACAATATTTCTAAGATCCTAGTTCGGAAATTTTCTAACATTTAGGCATATGTTGGATTCTCTGCCCTACTTTACATTTTTAAATTTATTTATTTAGTTTTAGTTTTCAGCATTCACTTTTACAAGATTTTGAGGTCTAAATTTCTCCCCCTCCCTAAGATGGCATGCAATCTGATAGAGGCTATACATGTACAAACATATTAAACATGTTTCCACATTCTTACTTTACATTTCTATCTATCTTCTGGCCTCTTTGTGGCTGAGGCAAAAGTCAGGTTCCTGGAAGAAAACTGGGCAAAGGCAGGCACAGGAAGAGAAGTAGGAGAAAGAGTAGACTCCTTCTTAGAACTCCTCTCAGTCCTTGATTACAAGTGGTGGTATCATATACTCTTGGGATTTAAGATTCCTATAGAGGTAGTCAACAACCCTCCCCCCAAGATCTACCTCCCCATAGCTCAGTCCTACTTTCTCTTTCTCCTTTCACTAGATGCCCCCTGGGCTGCCAGTTTCCCCCACCCACCCCCAACTCTGGATTGTCACACCCCTTCTTCTCCATTGTTGGATTCTGTCAATCTTACCCTAGTTCTTAAAATTCTTAGGGGAATGACCAGCCCTTCCTCTCCTCACTTCCCCCAGTTTTGGAACAGTCTCCTTGACTCACTTAGTTCTGATTGACTCATTCCCACCTACTGAGAGTAATCACTTTCAAGTGGTATGGGGCAATCAGCAATCAATTGACCTCTACCCTTACAAATCTATCTAAACCTAAATGGACCAAAGAAGAAATGAAGTGGAAAGAGGCCAAGAGTCTAAAGTTTGCAACAGAAGCTCATCAGCAAAGGAACAGGAAGGAAAAACAGCTAGTTTTCTTGGGCCATTAACAGTAAGAATAGATGGTGAGTGAATGAATGAATGAATGAAAGTAAAATCATTTATTAAGTGCTTATTAGGTTCTAGGCACTGTGCTAAGCCCAAGGGATACAAACAGAAAAGCAGGCGGTCCCTGTGACATTCTAATAGGAAGTTTTAGAAGCAAGTCAGACAATCTGAAAGAGCAATGGCTTTTTAAAATGTACCTTAAGTTAAGAAATGATGGCATTTGGGTGAGAGAAAAAATGACCTCTGATGGAAAGTACAAGAAGGTACTTGCCTGAATACTTGGTGACCTAATTTGCAGTGCTTAAGAGAAAATGGGAGATCAAATAATCTGCCAAGAGGATGCAATAGTTGTTTTCATCCAAACTTCACGGCCGAAAACCTCAGAAAAAGGGATTATGTGCCACATACTGAGTAAGTAAAGCTGAATTCACAATATAAGCCATAAATACCACACAGGGTGAAAAAAATTATTTTAATCATTAAAAAATTATGAGGTTTGGTGCATGTTCAGAGGATCTCTACAGACATCTCCCTATGGAAACAGCCTAGGGAGTCTGCTAGAAGTCTTGACAAAGAACCTTGGAGAGATATTAGGGTAAATGCAGACATTCTGAAAAATGGTCCTGGTCAGTCAACTAAGGGAAAACAGGAGGTTTGGGGGAACTTGGGTTTTACAGCTTACCAGTTTGGCAATGGTGTTTCAGTCCAGCAGTACTCCACACAAAGCCTCATACAGTAAGATGCTGCATTTAGATACAAACATGGTTGAGCTAACCCCTCAAGGTGCTGGGGGGTGGGAAAGGAGGGTGGAAAAGAGGGAGGAATTCTGAATTTTAATTTTGCCATATTTTCTTTTTTTTTTTTAAAGCAATTGGGGTTAAGTAACTTGCTCAAGTTTACACGGCCAATTATTTCTGGGCCCGGATTTGATCCCAGGTCTCCCGACTCTGGGGCCCGGTGCTCTTACTCACTGCTCCACCTGGCCACCCCATATTTTCAAAGTAAATATTCCTTTGTATAAGTTAATAGATGTAAAGTATTTAAACAGAAATGGAGGTTAACAGTGGGGGCTTAAGTCAAAGTGCTAGAGACACTCCCTAACTTCTAAGTATACTTTAGAACTTGCTTCAGGGCATAGTTTTGGTGCACTTTATTTGGTCTCCCCATAACAGTGACAGCTCAAATCTCCCTCACCTTACAAGATACTGAAGATACTGATTCTGCACAGAAAAGTCCAGTAAATAGAAAGTAACTGAAGGAGGCAGGGATGAAAGACAAAAACAATACCGAGCTGAACAGAGGGAAAAGAGTTTCCAAGACTGAGGGAAAGGGGATCAGAAATTGGCTCTGGCCAGTCCCCAACACATTTAATCCAAGGAGGCTGAAGATACCTAGACTGGGGGAAAAACAGGAGTATTATGGTCTGTACAGTTGTGGAAGGGAAAGGAGTAAGAGGAGTCAAAGAGTGAGAAGAATGGAAATAAGACATAAATGTCTGAGTGTACAAGGATAGGGCTGAAATACCAAGGGATAAGGCCTGATGAAAAACCTATCTCACAAGCTGATAAAAGAATAGAAACATTCATAAAGACAGGGAATTTGAGTAAAATGTCAAAGAAAAGTCAGAGGACAATAAATATATATACCATGAAGGAAAATAAACCAAAATTCCTGATCAAAATGAGAATTCTATGAAATACCCAGTAACCATTAAATAAGAGCAAAAAAATTCAACAACAATCACAATGAAATTGTTAGGCCAAATTAAGCACAATTTAAGATCAGAAATCAAATATCTCAAAGCAAAATTTTAAAAGAGCAAGAAATTATAGACCTTAGAAGACACAATGAAGATCTCCAAAGAATCAAGTTTTTAAAAGAGAAAACAACAGATATGGAACTTAAAAATACAGACAGAGAAAAAGGGAAAGAAAATCAAAAGGCAATGACATTAAAAGAATATTTGAATTCTATAATAAACCAAAAAAAAAATCTTTAAGACAGGATATGAAGAGATAAGTTAAGGATTATACATCTCCAGTTAAAATACAACAATTAAATAAAAAACAACAACGTAAACAACCATATTGCAAGAAATTTTTTAAAATGGCCAAAATGTTTTAAATCAGATAACAAGGCTGTTTGATCAAATCCATATATCACTGTTGGGAATGGGGTTGAGGGAGGTTTGTGGGAGAAGGGCCTCCATCCCTGAAACTCCATATGGTGGTTAAATTTCACAATTTCAGTTAACAACAAAATTTTTTTTTTGGTTAAACAACACATTTTTTTCAGAATCCAGAAGAAAGACCTTCAAATATGAATGAACACGAATTTGAATAACATGGGATTTATCCACAGTCACAAGAAACTGGAGGAAAGAATGGAATAAGATATTCAAAAAAGCAAAGGCACCCAGACTATAAAGATAACTCGCCCTAATGAGCTGATCTTAATAAATGAATGGACAAAGATGATCCCTCAACAAACAAGAAGCATGAGAGGCATCCCTGGGTATTCCCCTATGTCCCACCTCAGGATGAGACTATTTGATATTCAAATACTCCAAACAAGAGAAATAAACACAAAAATAAGTAAAGTGAAGGATACAATAAATAAATTCTCTATTTCTAGACTTTTTTTTCCCTAGAAAGATAGGCTAAATGGAGAGCTAAAAGAAAAAAGATGAATCATCAAGGGATAAAAAAAAATTCTAAAAGACTAAAGATTTAAGAGAGACTTTAAAAATCAGGAAAAGGGAATAAGCAAGAACTGAATTAATACTCCTGGACCTAAATCCCTTTAATACCTCCCTCCTCCATTAATGATTCCATTAATTTACAAGGTGGGGATGAAAGATAACACATTAAAAAAAAAACAAAGATAGAGTAAGGAAAGGTAAGACGTAGAGAAAGCACAGGTGAGCTTAGTAGTTTCTTTAGTTTCTCAACAAAACTGGGGAAGGGAGAAGGAGCTATGAAAGTATAGGATAAAAACATAAAGGGAAGTAATGGGGTGGGGGGTGGTGGTGAGAACAGAAGGAGAGAGTCTTACCCAAGAAAGTAAAAGGAAAAATGACAATTAAAGTATATTCTCATGATGGGGGGAGGAGCTGAGTATATATGGGATAAGAGCTTGATCACATAATGAATTTAATTTGCGCATGAAGAAATTATCTTCTTGACAATACTTCTCAGTACTGCACTCCATGACAGAAGGGGGTACAAATAAATCCCCAAAGGCAGCAAATTCTCAGTGGTAGTGAAGAGGTTACCCATAAAGAGGGTTAGGGTTGCTCTGGAGACCCCAAAATACCAACACACTGGGTCCTGCTGAATGAATTCGACTCAAGTCTTCTCAGCAAAAGAAAAGTAAAGTTTATTAAAAGTTCACTTGTATTGGACACAGAGTAAACCTGTGCCAGGTCATTCTATGGCACTCTCACACATGTAGAGAAGATGGGATCTTATATACAGAAAGTTGTGGGAGAAATCTAGGGGTGGTCTAGAGGAGGAGTTTGGGGAGGGTCTTCAGGAGAAGTCAGATGAGGTCAATGAGTGATTAAGGGTGGGAACTTGCTGGACAATGGCTGGCTAGGCCAGTTCAAGAGTGGATTTATATATTGATAGGCTCAAGGGTGGAAAGTCTAGTAACAGAGGTTTGGGCCCAGACATAAGGTAAGGTTTATGGCCTAATACAAATGCCTCATCAAATAGGATAATTTAATTAGAATTCAAGGGGGGGGGGGGGGGAGGGGGGTGGAGCCAAGATGGCTGAGTAGGCAGCTCCAGCTTCTATCCTCCCCAATTCATGTAAAAAGGGGACTCTAAACAAACTTTGGAGCTGCAGAACCCACAAAATGACACAGAAAAGCTAACCTCCCACCGAGGACACCCTGGCAGGCCAGCAGGAATCCAGCGCAGTGCTCTGGGAGCCAAGCCCAGCACCATGCCAATGCTTTAGCCCCAGGGCGGGCCTGACCAGCCAGAGGGACTCCAGATCAGCAGCAGCAGTGGCCATTTCCAGAATTATCAACACATAGACACAAAGGACAAAGTGAGAGGTCAGTACAGTCTGAACTTTGGGACCCGTAAGTGGGAGTGCGTGGCTTTTACACCCAGGGAGAAAAGCCGCTGAGACACCAACATAGCCAGCCAGCACCAGGTGGCAGCTTCAGCTCCTGGCCTGCAGAGTGTAAGGGGACCAAGCACCAGTCTGAGGGGTAATCGCTCTTGCTTTAACCTGCTTGGATCTGGATTGCAGTCTAGGATGGAGGTTCTGGGGTGTGTGTCCAGCTTGCCAGAGCGTGTGGAGACCTCAGAGAGGACACCCATCTAATACCTCCAGCAGCCGAGAAAACCCCAGCATTTGGGATGAAAGCTCCCCTGTCTGGTGGCAGAGTACTACTGTGGCAAAAAGCCCATAAGTCAAGTAATTGAGTGGCAAAATGAGCAGGCAAAGGAAACAAAGCAGACAGAAGATTCCAACAATACACTCCTATTTTGGGGACAAAAAGGAGCAAAGCATGGAGCAGGAGGAAAGCAGTGAAGTCAGAACTCTTGCACCAAAAGCTTCAAAGGAAAATACAAGATGATTACAGGCCATAGAGGACCTTAGGAAAGATTTTGAAAATCAAATAAGAGAAGTGGAGGAAAAACTGGGAAGAGAAATGAGAACAATGCAAGAAAATTATGAAATGAGAGTCAGCAGCCTGACTGAGGAAAATAACACCTTAAAAAACAGACTGACTCAAATGGCAAAGGAGGCCCAAAAAGGCAATGAGGACAAGAATGCCTTAAAAAGTCGAATTTGCCTGATGGAAAAAGAATCTCAAAAACTCAATGAGAAGAATCATTGCTTCAGAATTAGATTGGAGCAAATGGAAGCTAATGACTTTATGAGAAATCAAGATGCTGTTAAACAGATCCAAACAAATGAAAGAATAGAAGGCAATGTGAAATATCTCATGGGAAAAACCACTGACCTGGAAAATAGATCCAGGAGAGATAATTTAAAAATTATTGGACTGCCTGAAAGCCATGACCAAAGTAAGAACCTAGAAATCATCCTCCAGGAAGTTCTCAAAGAAAACTGCCCTGATGTTTTAGTACCAGAGGGCAAAATAGAGGTTGAAAGAATCCACCAATCACCTCCTGAAAAAGATCCCAAAAAGAAAACTCCTAGGAATATTATAGCCAGGTTCTGGAATTCCCAGATTAAGGAGAGAATATTACAAGCAGCCAGGAAGAAACAATTTGAATATTGTGGAAACACAATCAGGATAACCCAAGATCTGGCAGCTTCTACACTGAGGGATCAAAGGGCTTAGAATGTGATATTCCGTAGGGCAAAGGAGCTGGGATTAAAACCAAGAATCACCTGCCCAGCAAAACTGAGTATCATGTTTCAGGGGAAAATATGGTCATTCAGTGGAATAGAGGACTTTCAAGCATTCTTGATGAAAAAACCAGAGTTGAATAGAAAATTTGACATTCAGATACAAGAAGCAAGAGAAGCATGAGAAGGTAAACAGGGAAAAGGAATCATAAGGAACTTATCAAAGTTGAACTATTAACATTCCTACATGGAAAAACAATAACTGTAACTGATGAAACTTTTCTCAGTAGTTGAAGGGATTAGAAATATATATATATATATATATATGTATATATATATATATATATTTGTCTATATATGAGGGTATATGGGCATATGAATACATATGTGAATGTGTGTATATATGTTTACAGGTATATATAGATAGAGGGCACAGGTCCAATTTAACAGAAAGGAATGATACTTAAAAGGTGAAATTAAGAGGTGAGAGGAATATAATGAGAGGAGATGGGGAGAGACAGATTGGGGTAAACTATCTCATACAGAAGAGGCAAGGGAAAATGGTTACAATGGAGGGGAAGAATAGGAAGGCATAAGGGAATGGGTCAACCTTATTCCCATTGAATTTGGCTTGAGGAGGGAGTGAAATACACACTAAATAGGGTATCTCACCCTCCAGGAGAATAGGGGGGGAAGGGGATGAGAGGGGGGATGATAGAAGGGAGGGTAGGCTGGGGGGAGGGAGGTTGGAAGCAGTCACTTTTGAAAATAGACAGGATCAAAGTGGAGAGTAGAGCGGGTGGGAGGTGAGATGGGAGGGAGGGAAGTGTAATCAGTCTTTTACAATGTATCTACTATGTTATTTTTTTGCATTAGCCACACATGTGCAACCTATACTGAACTGCATATCTTCCCAGTAGGGGTGGGTGACGGGGAAGGAGGGGAATGAATCTGGAAATGAAAGTTTTGAAATCAAATATTCAAATATGTATATATATATGTATATATATGTGTGTGTATATATACATATATATACTATAATTAATACCATCTTACATTTAATTGGGAATGGGGATGTGTAGGCACTGAGGCATAGAGATCCACTGGAAAAGTGGAAAGGGTTATGGGGGAAAATGTGGGAGAGAGCAGATCGGAGGAGGGGACATCCTGTGGGGCTGCTATTTTGGGGTGGTGGGTGGGGGAGAAATGGGGAGTAAATTTGTAACTCAAAATCTGGTGGAAACGGATGATATAAATCAGAAGTTAATAAAGCATTAAAAAAAAGAATTCAAGGGGGGTTCCCAGAGCCTATACCTCAAAGATTCAAATGGATTCCTAGAGATTGCACCTCATAAGAAGGGTAGAATATAGACACAAAAGCACAATAATCTGGGTATAGGAGTACAACACAATCATGCTAAGGTTGGGAGCTGAATCAGTCTACAAGACGAGGAATAGATAGTCTTCTACCATATACATGAGTATCATGTTTCAGGGGGAAAACATGATCATTCAGTGCAATAGAGGACTTTCAAGCATTCTTGTTGAAAAAAACAAGAAAATTTGACATTCAGATACAAGAAGCAAGAGAAGCTTGAGAAGGTAAACAGGGAAAAGAAATCATAAGGAACTTATCAAAGATGAACTACTTATATTCCTACATGGAAAGATGATAATGTTAACTTATGAAACTTTTCTCAGTATGAGAATTGTTGAAATGAACAGAAATGTGTATATGTGTATGTATATATATACATACACATATACACACAGACACGTATATGAATGTATATGTATACATACATATATATGTCTATATAGGAGGGCATATGGGAGTATGAATACATATGTGAATGTGTATATATATATATATATGTCTACAGGTATACATAGATAGAGGTCACAGGACCAATTGTATAGGAAGGGATGATACTTAAAAGGTGAAATTAAGAGGTGAGAGAAGAATATAATGAGAAGAGATGGGGAGACAGAATGGGGTAAATTATCTCATATAGAAGAGGCAAGGGATAATTGTTACAATGGAGGGGAAGAACAGGAAGGCAAAAGGGAATGAGTCAACCTTATTCTCATTGAATTTGGCTTAGGGAGGCAATGACATACACACTAAATAGGGTATCTCACCCTACAGGAGAGTAGGGAGGAAGGGGAAGAGAGGGGGGATGATGGAAGGGAGAGCAGGCTGGGGGGGGAGGGAAGTAGGAAGCACCCACTTTTGAAAAGTAGAAAATAGAACAAGTGGGGGGTGAGATAGGATAGAGGGAAATATAGTCAGTCTTCCACGATATATCCACTATGTAAATGTTTTGCATAGCTACTGATGTACAACCTATATTGAATTGCTTATCTTCCCAGTGAAGGTGGGTGACAAGGGAGGAAGGGAAAGAATCTGGAATCCAAAGTTTTAAAATCAAATGTTTAAAAATATATAAATATATTATTATTAATATTTTACATGTAACTGGGAAATGAGATATATAGGCACTAGGGCATAGAGATACACCGTGCCCTACTGGAAAGTCGAAGGGGGAATGGGGGAAGATATGGGAGAGAGACTTGGGTAAAAAGACAAAGTATAATACTCAATTACATTAAAAATCCTAAATACCATCAACAAGGAAGGTCTATTTTAATATGAAAAAGTAAATGTCTAAAAGTGAAAGTTAGCATTACTTTCTTCTTAAAATGTTTTTATTGATATCATTTGTCTTTAAATTGCCAGAATTTTTTTCCAATATCCCTTCTCCCAACACAGAGAAAAAATATTTTTAAAGTGGAAAAGAATCAGCAAAACTGATCAACACAAAATATATACAATGCAACATTCTTTTTTTTATTGTTTCGCAGTTATCTTTTACCTTCATATTATTGTAAGTCATTACATATATTAGGGGGTTTTTGCTCTGATTATTTCACCCATCTGATCAGGTAAATCTATGTTTCTCTGATTTCATCATGTTTTTTGTTGCTTTTAGCACAGTAATATTCTGTTACATTCATGTACCACAATTTTTTTTAACAATTCCTAAATGATTTGCTTCCATTTATTATCTACCACACACACACACACACAAAAAACACAAGAATTGTTTTCAATGAAGAAATAGTATGAGCTTTTCTAATAAAAGCAAGGATAATGCAAAGAGGGCTCTCCTATTCATATTATTATTTGAGGTATTTTTACAAATGCCAGCCATAGCAATTAGAGATTAAAAAAAAACCATAAACACTGGCAATGGCACAAGAAAAGTTTATTTGCAGTTGAAATAATGGTTTACTTAATGTCCCACGGAATTAGCAAAGAATCAAATTTAAAAAAATCGATGTTTGGTAAAGAAGCAGAAAAAAAATCTACAAAAATCATTAGTATTTTTATGACAATAAAAAATACAAGATGAAGTAAAAGAAATGGAAAGGGCATTAAAATAATTAAAAATGCAAAAAAAACCTGGGGTTTATTTAATATCCTGTGACTCTGAGATATAAAATGTCCCCTAAGAACTACTTTGGCTTCATTTCATAAGTTTTGGTTGTTTCATTATTGTCATTCTCTTTGATGAAATTATTGACTATTTTTATGACTTGTTTGACCACTCATTATGTAGGATTAGATTATTTAGTTTCCAATTAATTTTTAGTCTATATTTCCAAGGAATTTTTATTGTCTCATGACCTGAAAAGGATGAATTGAATATTTCTGCCTTTCTGCATTGGATTGCGAGGTTTTTATGCCCTAATACATGCTCAATTTTTGTGTAGGTGCCATGTGCCTCTGAGAAAAGTGTTAATCCTTTTGATTCTCATTCAGTTTTCTCCAGAGGTCTATCATATCTAACTTTTCTAAAATTCTATTCACCTCCTTAACTTCTTTCTTATTCATTTTGTGGTTAGAGTTACCTAATTTTGAGAGGGAGGAGGTTGAAGTCCTGTACTAGTATAATTTTGCTGTCTATTTCTTCCTGTAACTCACTTATCTTCTCCTCTAAGAATTTGGATGCTATACCACTCAGTGCATCTATGTTTCGCATTTATATTACTTTATTGTCTATGGTACTCTTTACAAGGATGTAGTTTCCTTCCTTATCTCTTTTAATTAGATCTATTTTTGCTTTTGCTTTGTCTAAGATCAAGATTACTACCCTTGCTTTTTTTTTTTACTTCAGCTGAAGTAAAATAAATTCTGCTCCAGTCTTTTACTTTTACACAATGTGTATCTCTCTGCTTCAAATGTGTTTCTTGTAAACAACATACTGTAGGATGCTAGTTCTTAATTCACTTTGCTATCCACTTCCATTTTATGAGAGAGTTCATCCCATTCACAGTTATGATGACTAGCTGTATCTTTCTCTCCATTCTATTTTTCCCTCATTTATACTTTTCTCTCTCCTTTCACCCTTTCCTTCCTCACCAGTGTTTTGCTTCTGATCATCGCCACCCTCAATCTGCCCTCCCTTGTATCACCCCACGCCCTCCTTTTCTTTCCCCTTTCTTCTCCTACTTCCCTATAGGGTAAGATATATTTCTCTGCCCAAATGAATGTGTATGTTATTCCCTCTTTGAGCTAAATCCAATGAAAGTAAGGTTCATACAATGCTTACCCCATTCCCTTCTGTCCCTCTATTGTAATAAGTCTTTTGAACCTCTTCATGTGATGTAATTTACTCTATTTTGCATCTCCATTTCCTCTTCTCCCAGTACAATCTTTTTTTTTACCCCTTGATTAACTTTTTTTATATCATCACATCAAAGTGAACTTATATCTACCCCCTTATACACTTTCTAACTGCCCTAATAAAGATACAGTTCTCAAGAGTTATAAGTATCCTCTTCCCACATAGGGATGTAAACAGTTTAACCTTGTTGAATAACATTTTTTTCTTTCCTGTTTACATTTTTATGCTCCTTTTAAGTTTTATATTTCAAGATCAATTTTTTTTGTTTGGCTTTGGTCTGTTCATCAGGAATGATTGCAAGTCCCCTATTTCACTCAATATTCAACTTTTCTCCTGAAAAATGTGCTAAATTTTGCTGGGTACTTCATTCTTGGTTGCAATCCAAGCTCCTTTGCCTTCCAGAATATTTCAAGTCGGGGGGAGGAGGTGGCAGAACCAAGATGGCAGAGGTGGCAGAACCAAGAGCACAAGCTTGGCATGGGCTCTGGCTCCAAATAATTCCAATACCTATAAAAAAAATGACTCTAAACAAATTTTAAAGCTACAGAACCCACAAAGTGACAGAGAGAAACAATGTCCCATTGAAGACAGCCAGCAGATTTCAGGAGAGTGAATAACCAGCAGCTGTGGCAGGTTCCAGACTTCTCAATTCATAAACACCAAAGACAAAGTAAAAGGTCACTGTGGAACTTTGTTGGAACAGGGCAGGGACAGTAGAGAGTGGTGCGGCTGCTGCCCCTGGAGTGAGAAGAAGCAGAGGCGCCTCACCTGCATTGTGTGGCTGCCTCAGGACCTCCTGGCCTGCAGATTGTAGGGAGACCAAGCAACCATTCAGAGGGTAATTGCTCTTTCCTTAAGCTGCTTGGATTTGGGTCGTGATCTTGGGTGGTGGTCCTGGGGTGTGTGACCAGTGAGCCAGAGCTTGTGGGGGTTGTAGAGACAGTGCCCTCCTAATATGCGGGGGGATATAAGAGAGAACAGATGTGGGGAAAAGGCAGGCAGTAGGCTTGCTATTTTGGGGTGAGGAGTAGGGGAAAGACAGGGAGAAAAAACTGTAACTCAAAATTTTGTAGAAATGAATGTTAAAAACTAAAAATAAATAAATTCAAAGAAAAAAATACAATGCAACATTCAAGTCCTCTGATCCTTTAATGTTGAAGCTGCTAAATTCTATGTAATCCTGATTGTGACTCCATGATATTTAAATTGCTTCCTTATGGCTGCTTGCAATATTTTCTCCCTGAACTGATAATTCTGGAATTTGGCTACAATAATCCTTGGAGTTTTCATTTTAGGATCTCTTACAGGAGGGGTTTTGTGGATTCTTTCAATGGCTATTTTACCCTCCAGTTCTAGGATATTAGAGAATTTTTCCTTGAAATTTCTTGAAAGATGCTATCTGGCTTTTTTTTATCTTGTCTTTCAGGTAGTGCAACTATTCTTAAATTATCTCTCTTGGGTCAGCTAGGTGGGACAGTGAATAGAGCACTGGTCCCAGAGTCAGGAGTACCTGAGTTCAAATCCAGCCTCAGACATTTAACACTTACTAGCTGTGTGACCTTGGGCAAGTCATTTAACCCCAAATGCCCTGCCAAAAAAGCAAAATTATCTCTCCTGGACCTATTTTCCAGGTCAGCTGTTTTTCCAGTGAGATTTTTACATTTTTCTATTTTTTTCATTCTTTTGATTTTGTTTGATTGATTCTTGATGTCTCATAGAGTCATTAGCTTCCACTTGCCCAATTGTAGTTTTTAAGGAATTATTTTCTTCTGTTAGCTTTTGTATCTCCTTTTCCATTTGGCCAATTCTATTTTTTAAGGAGTTATTTTCCTCAGTGGAATATTTTTTTTTTGGCCAATTGTATTTTTTAAGGAATTGTTTTCTTCAGTCAATTTTTGTCCTTCCTTTTCCAAGCTGTTGACTCTCTAGCATACCTCTCATTTCTTTTCCCAATTTTTCTTTTGACTTTTATTTGACTTTTAAAATCCTTTTTGAGATCTTCCAAGAAGGCTTTTTGGGCTTGAGATCAATAGGTATGTTGACAATGTTGTCCTTTTCTGAGTTTGTGCCTTGATCTTCCTTGTCACCATAATAACTTTCTATGGATAGTGTTTGTTTTTGCTTATTGACCATTTTTTGGCCTGTTTTGTGACTTTTAAAGTTGAGCTCTCCTCCTGTGGCATAAGGGGTGCTGTCCAAAGCTTCTTGTGCTGCATACCTGGGGTCTGATCACTGGCTTTGTGTGCTGGGGCCTCAAGTGCTGGCAGCTTACTGATATCATTGGGGTGGCCAAGCCTAGTCACACCTGTTGTTGCCTGGTTTCTGGGGCCGGCAACTTGCCTTCTGAGCTGCGGCTGAAGGCCTCACAGTTGGTCTGCTGTGCCACTAGTCTACTGAGTCAGGGCCAAGGGGCCGCAGTTGCTGATCTGTGCTGTGGCTAAAAGCCTCTCACTGGTTTGCCCAGACAACATCTGCACTGGGCTGTGCTCCCTTTTTATTCAAGTGAGACGGACCTCTCCTGAAGTCCTTCTAAGGTATCTTAAGCTGGAAAATTGTTTCACTCCATCTTTTTGTAGGTTCCCTTGCTTCAGAATACATTTAGAGGCTTGATTTAACATTGTTTCTGAAGGAAACTGGGGAGAGCTCAGGCAACTTCTTGACTTCTCTCTGCCATCTTGGCTTCCACAAAAAAAAATAATTGGGAACCAATTGACCAAGACATATTCAAGTCATATAAATATTCTATAAAACACTATAAAGAAATGATCATTTACATGACCAAAGGAAAGTCATTTCTCAAGGTTGAGCCATGCCAGTATAATTAAAATGATGATATTATTTAAATAATCTTTAAATGAATGCTATGCTAATCAGATTATCAGGAGGAAATCTGTAAAGCTAGGCAAAAGGACAAAATTTATTTAGAGGAATAAAATGTCTAGAACCTTAAAGAAAATAATGAAAAAGGCAGGAAAGAAGGGGATATTTTATTTCCAGAGCTCAAACCATACTCTAAAGAAATAAACATCAACAAATTTATAAGGATACATGTCATTCCCCAAATGATAAATGATATGGAGAGACTGTTTTCAGAGGAAGAAATTAAAGATATTTATAAGCATATGAAAAATGCTCTAAATCACTATTGATTAGAGAAATGCAAATCAAAACAACTCTGAGGTACCACATCTCACCAGTCAGATTGGCTAAGATAACAAAATAGGAAAATGAAAAATGCTGGAGAGGATGTGGAAAAATTAGAACAATCATTTTTTCTAAAATATACCTAGATGAGCAAAGTATTATATTTGCAAACTGAACAAATAGCACAAAGTTAAATACTTACAGCAAGTAATAAAAGATTCAGAAATGAAAAGCTTATTTTCATGTGGCCAGGGTGGGACAAGGAAATTAATTTGGGGTACACGGATATTTTCTGTTGTTTATTTTTCTTTTTTAAGAACAGGCTTCCTGGTCAGGTTTTCCTTAATTTTAAATAAAAGTTTACCTTTTTACTAAAAAAAATTGAAATGTAAAAACTTTCTTTGAGGGGCGGTTAGGTGGCGCAGTGAATAGAACACCAGTCCTGGAGTCAGGAGGACCTGAGTTCAAATCCGACCTCAGACACTTAACACAAAAATAACCTAGCTGTGTGACCTTAGGCAAGTCACTTAACCCCAACTGCCCTCTAAGAAGCAAAAAAACAAAACAAAACAAAACAAAAAACTTTCTTTGAGAAAGCAAAGAGAATATCAATGGATTAGAGGATCAAAAGATTAAAAGTTATAATGGGAAAATCAGGAAAAATAGGTGAACAACAAGAATTAATGTTTAAAAGGAAGAAATCTCAACTTCTTATTTAAAAATCCATAACATGCAGGAATAGCATGATACAAAGGAATACCTCTGAAAATGAGATAAGAGAGAATGATTTAGGAGGCGCAGATAAGAACCAGTCAAGATTTGAGAAGAAAGGTAGACAAGAGACTTTTAAGCTTTCCCCTTATGTCTATGGTGCCAGGAGTGTAAGGATAGATTGAGGTTCAAAACACAGAAGTAGGAATAGGAATTAAGTATATCCAGTAGTAAGGGCTTGATAATTAAACCAGGGAAAGAAAAGGCGATAGATATCCCCAGTGAATGTCAACATAGAAATTTTAAATAAAATATCTGAAAAAGACTATATAGCAACATATCTAAAAATTTTATATACACCATTATTAGATTTATACTAGGAATATTGTGTTGGTTCAATAGTAGATTCAATATTAATATCAATAATAGATTATTAATTGGGATCTACCTACTATTATCTATCTGATGATATTAATAAACAAGCAAATACATGGTTATATATAATAGATACATAAAATACTTTTGACAAAATACAACAATCATTTTAAAAATCTATTACAAAACTTAAGATGATATGGATCTTTCCTTACAATGGTATATAGTATCCACCTAAAGCTAAAAGTCAACCTTCCACATAATAGGGACAAATCAGAAGCCTTTCCAGTATGATCAAGGATATAAGAAATTCCACTGAAAATAACAAATATCTGTGACAACCCACCAAAACACAGAAAATTTCTATAAATATAACTACAAAACAATATATACAAAAATAAAGGGAGACTGTTTCTAGAAGTGACAAGAGAAGACAAAGATCTACTTTATCTTGACTCTGACCACAGAATCCTAAAAATTGGCACAATCTTAAAGGCCAAAAATAGATTCCCCTTGACGGGCCAAGACAACCAGGTTGAAGAACAAAGATATTCCTGAGAACCAGAAAGACAGCTCTCTACACTATTCCTCCATTCCTGGCAATGGGCCTGGGACTAAATTGAAGATGAGTCCAGATATAGCATTCTTAAGAATCCCACTTGGTATTACCCAGCCTCAACTAGCTAGTCATATGAGCTCAAAACTATAAGCAATCCTAAATAAAAATTATCTTTGTCAGGCACACCCTGAATGATTGTTGGAGCTTTTAATTGTTCCTTCTATTCTAAGAAGATTTATATAAACTGATGCAGAGTGAAGCAAAACCAAGAAAATATATATAATAACTACAACAATGTATATGAAAAGATCACTACAAGGAAGTTTGGCTCCAAGTCATGAAAAAACCAGTGATGATCCTGGACAAGAAATAATGACATATACTTCCTACCTCATGGCAGATATCATATATAGGCATATAGAGAGCAGTATATCATACATATTAGCAGAAATGGTCTCCATATCAGATATCTTTGTCATATTGGAGGGTTCAGTTTGGAGGGGGTAAAGTGGGAAATAACTAATGTAAAGACAAAAGGCATCAATAAAACTTATCCAAAAGAGAATATAAACTAAAAAAAAAACTCATGAAGAAGCCTAGTATATCGTGATGGGCAGATCCTCTACTGAGGTAAGCCAACAAGAACTGAGCAGAATGAAGAGTAGACAGATTACGTTGTATATTGGTGCGAGTGTACCCATCTTAACAGTGTCATATGTTTACCAAAATAATGATCTGATTCATCTCTGCTATTCCCACATTGATACATGACAACCAAGGTATTCACTATTAGTGGCCTTTGGCTCCCTTCAAGAACCAGTCTGGTCTGCTGACCTTCAGCTCACATTCTATGTCCCAAGGTCCTGGCTACTCTAAAGGTGACAGAATTGAGCAATGAAGTCTGGGATGTGAGTATAGCTAGAGAAAGTTCAGAGATTCCTTATCAACACAGCAACTGCTTCTTTAAATTAACATTTACATGCCCAGAGGCTTGAATGAAAAGTTGAGGAAAATGCAAATTTACCACCATCCCCAACCCAGACACAGCTATAACATGCAGGAACACCTCCTGGCCTTGACCTTGCTGAAATGACAAAATGACATTGTTGCCACACAGAGCCTCCCAAACAGCCACTTCTGCTTAGGCCCCTCACCTATTACAGTAATCTGTCCCCAAGGTATCATACAACTCCTATCAAAGGTGTAGTATAGTGTAGTTCTGCATGCATTTTCTCCAGCAGCCACAGAGCTGAAAACAAGAGATGAATCAAGGCTGAAGTCAAGTGAGACTAGAGCTATTCTTCTTTCAAATACCATTATAGAGGTTTTTCAATCTATCCCAGAGGCCAGGTGGACCATGGGACTTTTGTTGATGGTAGTTTTTTAACTGATCATTCAACTACTTCCTGTTGCATCCAAATTCACAGCAGATTTTCTTTACTACTTACCTCTGCCACTCTGTGGGTAGAACTGAATCGAGGTTGCAAACCAGCCAAAACACAGTGTTGATGGGTTGCATTGAGATCATCTAAAGGCAGATTATAGAAAAAAAAAAAACTTAAACCAGAAGGGAACAAATGAATCTTACCTTATTACATAGTACCTGCCAACAATAAGCTATTTATTAATATATACTACCAATTGGAAACTAAAAGCACATGATAAGTTCAGTCCTCAAGCAAAACAAAAATAATTTTAGAAGTTGATATTTAATTCTTTAAAGAAGCTCCCTTCACAAATGTTCTTACTTTCTTCCCCCACTGGATTCCTTTTTAGAATGTAACTATATTTGGGGTGGCTAGGTGGCGCAGTGAGTAGAACACTGGCCTTGGAGTCAGGAGGACCTGAGTTCAAATCCAGTCTCAGACACTTAACACAAAAACTAGCCATGTGAGCTTGGGCAAGTCACTTAACCCCAAATGCCCTCCAAAAAGCAGAAAAAAAAGAGAGAATGTAACTATATTTTCAGTTTCTGAGGCAGTTTGTAATTCCCTATATTACTGAAAGCTAGTTTTCACCTTTGTCCAAGGCATTCTTGTTTCTTCTTCCCCAACTCAAAGTCTTCTTTTCCCCATCAGTTTTTAGGCAATAGACCAGACAATACAGTAAGTCACCAAGTTTCAGATGAATGTAATTCAAGCCTAGGTCTACATCATGCAAGAACTGAGAGCACAATATTAATATCATACTCAAAGTAGGATGTGCAGCAGTAGAAGCCCAGTCAAATCAGAAAAAGACATCATGTTCCTTTAGATATAAAACCCTTTATTCGAAAGATGAGTACCTGATCTTCCTAGTTGTAATAGTAATTGATTTAAAGATCCCCCTGTATTGGCTTGGTTTTTGGTTTGATTGTGTGAAAACCCAGAGCTTGTGAATCTCACTTGTGGGATGGACTTGTTGACGTGAAAAGAGAGGGCTGAATTGGGAGGAGCTGGTGACATAAATTTAGAGAGACACAAGAAAAGAGAGAAGCAGAAGAAGTTTTTGGAAGCAGCGCCTTGGAGGCAGAGAGAGACTGAGAGGATTGCTGAGGGCCACTTTGAATTGCCCAGGACTTTTGAGAGCTGCCACCCAGAGCTGCCAAGGACTGAGGAGACATGGCTGTTATGCTGGTACTTTGTCTGTTTTGATGTTGTTTTGCCAGATTTGTCCACTGGTGAAAGACAGTCCTGTTGTTGCAGAGGTCTTGGAACTGCTGTTGGTTCAGAGCTCCTGAGAGCTCCTGTTCTGCAGACAGAGAGTGAATTCTGTCCACTGGTGAAGGACAGTCATGTTGTTGCAGAGTTCCTGGAACCTTGCTGTTGGTTCAGAAGCCCTGAAGAAGGATTTTCTTGTTGTATGTTTACAGAAATCCTGGAAGAGGGTTTTGCTAATGTTTTCAGGGGTCCTAGGACTATTCTGCAGACAGAGAATGAATTCATGAAGACACTGGCAATGTATCTTGTGGCCTTGCTAAGCTTTGTCTCCCCAGAAACAAAGATTGCTGAGAACTTAAACCTCCATTTGGGTATTAACTGCTGTGCTTAAGCTTGTTGTAACTCTGGGGTAGATTCAATTGTGATCCAAGGGTGGGGAACTTTTGACTTTTTTGTGCTCTGTGATTAAACAAATGAATGTACTTTACTTATGATTGGAAACTAATCTCCATTTGAGAAGAGGGGCTTTGTGATGGACTAAATGAATGTACAACCTAGGGATGGAGTAGTATTTAGAAGAGGGACTTTGGGATTGATTAAATCAATGTAATGTAGGGGGGTGGGGTAGTACTTGGAGATTATTGAATTATACTTAGTAAATGCTGTATTTTGAATGATGTCATATTTTGATCTTCTCAGTTCTTAATTTTTCACTGAATAAAATGGAGAGCACCTATGCTGGTATTTTGAACCTTGGGAAGTTGCCTTTGCTTGGCATTACACTAGTCTAGCAAGAAATTATGTCCTGTACCAGCACCATAAACTGCTTTTCTAGATAATCAACAACAACCACCACAACTAAAAAATGGCTTCTCTCTATTGCCAAAACCAATCAATAGGGGCGGCCAGGTGGCTCACTGAGTAAGAGCACCTGCCCCAGTGTCAGGATAACCTGGAGATCAAATTTGGGCTCAGATACTTAACACCACACTCAGAAATAACTGGCCCTGTAACCTTGAGCAAGTTACTTGACCCCAATTGCTTTAAAAAAAACAATCAATAAACTTTTATTAAGTACCTATTATGCTAGGCACTATGTGCTAAGCACTAGGGATAAAAAAAAAAAAAGACAGAAAGATGGTCACTGCCCTTAAGGAGCTCTCAATCTATCAGGACCATTTCACATTTTCTGTATCAGCCAAATGAACACAAAATTTTTCTTGAAGCAACATGAAATTGAGGAAATGTAGCCCACAACAGATCAACTCCTAGAAGATTCTCCTTTGATAAGTTCATGCTGCTGAGAAGATTGAATTGCAAGTATCATTTTCTTATTTATTGATCCTATGTACAACTAATTCCTTTCATCCTGTAACTGCTTAAGTTGTGATTCTTTGTATGTATACTTGGTTCATAATTCAGCTGGTAATGGGTTAAGTTTAGAAATCCAGCTCTCCTGATAATCACTGATCCATTATTACCTCAAGGAACTTAGCTGACCATGGGGGATGCACGTGAACACAGGGGAATCAAGACTAATATCTCTAGACCACCAAGCTACCCTTGAAGGATGTCTCACTTGCTGTCCAAAGATCCACTATCTTGCACCTAGACTCAAACAAGAAGCACTTCTTAGTCTCAGAAGAGGAGGACGGGTTGTTGCTAGCCCTCATTACCAAACTTCTAACCAATTGTATTTTTCCCTGCACCTCAGCGCTCTAACCAATCATGTTGCCCTCAAATCTGATGTCATCTACACCGTTCTCTTTTTTGTTCTGTACTCCCCAAAACCTATAAAAGAGGAGTTGTCCTTTTGCTCATGGTCTTTAGCTTAACTGGAGGCAAGTCACTGACCTGTTTACTGACAGGCACTATTGGCCCTGTTAATAAATGTTATCTTGCATGGAAAATTGCCTCAGTTTACTTTTTTTGTTAAATTCTGAACACTACACTGCCCAGTTCCACCATCTCAACATTATCAGCCCAATTCTCTCTTCCTTAAAGGCTCCTTACATCTAAAAATTTATAAATTTAGTGTAGGCAGAACCAAAGAAAAGGATGAAGTCTATATTGTATTAAAAACAAAAAACCAAAATGCTCTGAAAATACCCACAATTTAATATTACTCTATCCAATCTTTTTCCCCTCTTTGGACTGGATCAATGCTTTCCTTGACATGGGTAACTCCCTCAAACAATACAGATCAGTATTTATTATGCAAGTTTTAGAAAGTGATCCAGGGCACTGAGGAATTAAATTACTTGTCCAGAGTCATAGACCTGGTACACATCAAAGGCAGGATTTGAACTTGGGCCTTCCCAGTTCTGATGGCCAGCTTTCTATGTACTATATGCCATGCTACCTCTCACCCAGTCTTTAAAGGTATTTAATAGCTACATTCCCAGCAATGACAATTCCATATAACTTACATACTCTTTGTTTTGGAGTCTGGAAATGATATAAAATAGATCATTTTTTTGGAAATGTATAATTCAGTTCCAAAGACTAAAGCAAATTATTTCAGAAGAAGAGCATTCACATCCTATACCCTGTCCAAAAATGCAGGCTGAAAGGCCAGAACTGTAGCCCCATTTACCCTTTCTCCAGAAATTCAATATAATACCTACTTAAATATGACTTTGGCTATTCGGGGTGCTAGGCGAGGAACAGAGAAAGAAGCTATCCTATTTGGGAGGAGTGAGGGATGGGAAAGAAAAAAGAAGCATTCATGTTACATGTTTGCTTGAAACCTGGCTCAGGTTGGGTAATGAGCCTTTTTATGGGTTCTAGCCAGGATCATAAGAAATGAAGAAACAGTCACTGCAGACAGTGATACCTGAGTCAGAAAGAGTCAAGATCAGTCTTGCAAATCCCAACGGAATCCCAGTGACTTCTGTGTTATTAATACTAAGAACCACAGACATCATTAAGGGGAAATCATCCTAATGAACAGATTTGTTAAGTGCTTTTGTTCCTTTCAGTAGCAACTAATCTGATTCGGTCCATGTGGCAAAAAGAGTATTAGAAGTATTACTTTCAGGTTTGCACCTTCATTTAAACTCTTGGCAACCCTCTAATTGAGGAACTCTCTTGAAATTGCTTCCAACTGTCTCTAATCCTTTATGACTTTCAGAAAGAACCCAGCAATTTTAATTTGAGAGTTTGTAATTTGTCTAAAACTCTAATTGTATAAAAGTGGCTGAAGATTCATGGAGTGTATGAGACTTCATGGAGTCTCAAAGGATATTTGAAATGACAGCTCTAGTCTTAAAAGATTACTTTTTATATTTTTATCGAAGAAACATGAAAGTGCCACTTGTTAATGAGGCATGGATTTGTTTGTAGAAAAGAATGCCAATGACATTGCAAAACATAATTAGTCAACTGCCTTTTGTTCTACAATTAAGAAACTCAGACAGACTAGAAAACTTACTTAACAAAACGGAGGAAGAAGAAAGAAGCTCCATTTTCGGCTACCTGATGGTTGAATGTGATACGCCCCATAAATGTGGGAGCCAAATTCTGAACACCAGCGTCTAGCCCTTCATATTAGCATGAGCCTCTTTTCACACAAGAGACACTCCAGCAAGATCAGCAAAACTTGTCCTGGCCCTTACTACTACTGAACTCTTCATTGTACATGTTTCATTCCCCCACCACTAACTCCCACTCCCATGTCTGCTAGATCATATCACTTAGACTAAGAGTCCTTTAAGTTAAAGTAAATGTCCATCAATGGCAAACACTCTTTACATTGGTACCCCACTCTGGTACTTTCTATTGCCACTAAAGTTTTCATCTCTGACACCTCTTCAATCTTAATATTTGCATCAAATCTTGGGAGGACTGCAGAAATTAGTAGTGTGAAAGAATTTCTGTATTTAACAGCCAAACGAACAATACATAGGGTCCTTTTGCCTTTGAATAAACAGATATTCACATTGTTGTAAAAAAAAAAAATAGAGGTCTAAAACAGGGTTACCCAGAAGCACATACCCAACAATATAAATGAGTGGCCTTGAAAGAAGCAGGCCTGTATCCCTTTGTCAATTTTCCCCAAATGGAAAATGATAGCAGCATGATATAGTTTTTAAAATACTGAATTCAGAATCTGATGGCCTGGGTTTGATTCTGAGCTATGATAGGAAAAGTCAGACACAACAATCTCTAAAATTTATTCTTGCTCTGATATTCTATGTTTCTATGGTTATTAGATAACTGGCCAGATCCAACCAGGTATTTGTTTATTAAGAGTGAATATGGTATTTGGGAAGACCAATGAGTTTTTAGGACATACAGGGATCATTAAGTAATTCCACAAAGGAAGTAAATATGAAAGTTCCTTCCTTTTTCAGGATAGAAGTTGTCTAACTCCATAAATTTCACCACAGATAGAATTTTCCACAGGAGCGTGACCTCTTTCAATAGGCAGAGAGAGGGATGAGGGGGACTCCAAGCTGCAAAGTTTAAACTTGTTTTTTATCCTTTGCTAGAAGGCCTGATTATCCTGCTGTGGTATTGAGGGAACTGAATTCTTGAGGTTAATAATTCATTTTCACAACTTTAAATGTACATACGGAAATTTAATCCTACTTCAGAAGGAGCTGGTTTAACCTGGACTTTGTTTCTCAAACCTCCTCCCCTTTCTTTCCCTGCTTTCCTCCTCCTCTTCCCCCAAACCTCTCCACTTTTACAATTGGCAACACTTTTAAACATTTTCCAAAGAGGTTTGGGAGTAGGAGGGACTGGAAAGATGTGGAAAAGAGGTGAGGCTACATTCAGGTAGACAAAGAGAGCCTGTGAAAAATAGGTGAGGCTGAGGGATAGAGAGAAAAAAGTATTTTTTTGCTTCTCTCTTTGTGGAGGCTTATCAGCCTCTCCTAGTATCCCCTAGGGAACAGAGCTTTAAAAATGAAGTGAAAGAGTATAAAAGCAGAAGCCAGTCAGAGCCCTTAATTTCTCTTCCTTCATGTAATTTGCTTACCTCCATCCCTTTCCCCCTGTTTCCCCAAGTTTTCCACCAGACATCTAAAAAGAAGCCTTCCTGGTTCCTTTCTGAGACCTGAAAAGACTTAAAAATCCGGCTCAATTGGAAGCACCAAGGAAGGAAAACAAGCATTCAGCAAAGGGTGGCCTACACTTAGACCAACTGCAACAAATACTGGGGAACCCACCATGATCAAACTCTACTACCAATCAGGTCTGGGCTAAAAATTGACTAACAGAATAATTTGACAGAAAAATTCTCCTGAGATCAGTTGTTACTAAGTGTACTAGCCCTGCTAACAAAACCTTAACCTGATTTGGTTACATTTGGTAAGTCAAAAATCATCACTTATTGGGGCAGCTAGCTGTCACAGTGAGAGAGCGCTGGCCCTGGAGGCAGGCAAATCTGAGTTCAGTTCCAGGCTCAGACACTTGACACACTTACTAGTTGTGCGACCCTGGGCAAGTCACTTAACCCTGATTGCCTCGCCAAAAAAAAAAAAAATCATCCCTGTTACACTCAGGAGCTGAAAGTTGTAACACGGGTTGTGGAAAATAAATTGGTTTCCTCCATTGCATCCTTCATCCTCTTTGAAAAGATCACTGATGACAGAGGATACATAGTGGAAATCCAACCCAGTACAAAGCATCAGAGCATCACTGTTATTGTCCAAGTGTAAGCAATAGATGACAACCTCTACTAAAATTCTTTCCCAATGATACCGCACTGTGGTGAGAAAGTGAACCTATGGTATCTAAGGTTATGTCAAAAAAGCTGAAGCTCTCGCACGTCCACTATCAAATCAGGGACAGGCTCTGTCGTTCAAGGAGCACCTCATTAAGCTCACAAAGGGATATAAATTTTCAGTCAGTGCAACTAGCAAAGGATATCAACTTAGACAAAGAAGGATTGAGATTGCCATGGAAAACAAATTTACATTTCCTTGAAGTACTGAATTCAGAAATAGATGAACATACAAAGATAATGTGACTTTATTATCCAAAGAGGCTAATCCCTGGTCAAGGGATTTTCCAAAAGCCTCTCTATGCAGAGAGATTCTAGTTTGATGGAGCTAAGAATAGCACTAAGATCTTACAACTTTATAATAACTTACTCATTAGCTGACAAAATGCACAGCCTTACCTGGGATGTGGCTACTGCAAGAGCTCAGGCTTAGCTCTGTACTGTATGACAAATGCCGGTCTGTGATTACAATCCAGGTTCTATTACTGATAGACTGCTCTCCCTGAGTCCTCCAGGGAGAATGTGAGCTTCTAGGGAGGAAAGACTCTTTCCTCTTTGGTTTGGTAGCCTCAGCTCCTAGCACAGAGTAGGTATTTAATACATGTACACTGCATTGAAATTAGTCTCAGTCTCAGCTTCCTTGTCTAGAAGATGGACACAATAATATTGGCCTTGGTATCATGACGTGGGTTCCAGTCCCATTGACTCATTCTAGGGGTGATTCTGATCAAGATACTTAAAGAAGTTACAGAACAACTTCTGATCTACACTGAGAGAAGGAACAGCTCTCTGGGAGCTCCTGACATGATGAAATTGAAGATCCATACTAAAGCAAAGAAAGCACACAAAAAGAACTATTTCACAAGGCTATTGTGGAGGAAACTTTGTAAACCTTAAAACAACATATAAATGTGAGTTATTATCAGCAACATAAAATTTGATGTTACATTGGTTATCTCACTAAGATAGAAGGTAATATAGCAAAGACTATTAACTATCTGAACAGGTTAGAGATTGAGGAATATACTTTCTGAATATTCCTGAGGATGAGATATATAATCACCTCTTTTTGTGGAGGTGATAGCTACATAGATATAGGATGATGGGGTTAATGGTCTCATATGGTCCTTTCCAACCAGGATATGCCAAGTGGGCTCTTGTCCAAAATCATTGAGTCACTGCAGGTTAATTCACCTTGCCTGAATATTTATTGAGTACCTTTCATGGGCAAGGCAATACAGGAAAAAAAAAGACCAAATCAAATAGTATGATATAGAAGGAGATGACATGGATATTAATTTTTAAGATAGTATATATATATATGTACATATATATAGTCTATATCAAATTACTTATCTTAGGGAGGTGGGGAGAGGAAGCAGGAAGGGATAAAATTTGGAACTCAAAGTTTTATTAAAAAATGAATGTTAAAAATGGTCTTTACATGTAATTGGAAAAAATACCATTTAAAAGAAGAAAAAAATAGTGCAATCAATGAAAAGAGTGTTGAAATTGGAGTCAGAGAACCCAAGTTCAAATCCTGGTTCCCTTCCCTCCCTCCCAGAACTTCTCTGGCCCTCGCACCTCTTAGTGCTTTAAGAAGAATGGGCAAGGTAACTTCTAAAGTCTTCCAGTTCTAAATCAGTGATAGGAGCTACAAAGCAAAATGTGCTAAGTGTTTCTCTTCACTTCTCCTAACACACCTTAGCTCAAGGACTGGAAACTGTTGTAGGGTCTGTATAGACAAGAATTCAAAGAAAAGTTAGAAATGTACTAATTCTCCTATTCAAAAATGCCATTAGTGTCTTGATAGTCGAATTAAATCTCATATAGAGCTGGGGATTTACTCCTAGGTGAGTAATCCATAAGTTCTACTCTTCTGACACAATTGATTAGTGAAGAGGGGCAGGGAAAGAGTAAAAAGATTGCCTTCTGTCTCTGGCTGGATAGGGCAAATAATCTCACAGCAAAGGTACCCGGGAGCAGACTCACTGCTCCTCAACTCAGAATTCATCCAATTACACCCACACCCCTAATTTCACTTGGGTGCAAAACGAGATGGAAAGCAAGACAACCTGTTTATGTTTATATGCCTTTCTGCCTACGTCTGCACTTCTTCACATATTTTAGAATGGAAATTTCAGGAGGCGAGGAACATCCCATGGACTGTGAGAGCTGAACATTAAGCAATAAACGTAGCAATAACGGAGAAGGTAGGAAAAGCCTAGATTCATATTGGACAAGCAGCTGAAACTGTGCTGTCACCTTTCTACTTTTCAAAGTGAAAAGAAACATGACAGGTGCTCATTTGGCTGTTCAAGCACTTTCCACTTAAATGGCAATTCCTCAAGCTTACCAACTGCAGCCTGAAGTTATAATTTATTACTGTCTCTCCATCCTCCCTGGGCCCCAGCAGAAAGCAGAACACAGCACCTACATTTCAAGACCCCCGAGATGTAGTAAAGTATAATTATTTTGAATTTATGATTAAGTCATAAATTACGTGTACATTTAACCTCAGTTGGCCAGTTGAGAGTGGGGGGATGGGGTCAGAGGAAGAAACAACAAAAGCCTTTTGCTTTAAATAGTATTTCTATATGGAGGTGAGACTGAGTGAGTGCCACCTGGTGGGCTGACAAAGATACCACAGCCTCTGAGGTTAGTCCCAGAAGGATCCCAGTCAGAAGCTTTGAAGTTCATAAAACCATTCCTCCTTCCCATTCATGGGGCTATTACACAAAATGCCCCAAATTAATGACTCAAAAAAAGTAGAACTACTGCTAATCTCCATGTTATTTTGCATCTAATTTTCAGGTTGATCCAGGCCCTGCCCCTTATACATTAATCCTCCAAGTGCCAGCTTTCCTAAGGAAGGTTTACAAACACAATCTATAGAAACTACTCTGGGAACTCTATATTGGTATAACTCGCTCATGATTGTGATTAAGTCAGGAGTCAAAACAAAGCACTGATTCAGTAACTTACTGATACCAACTCATGTTACCACACTGATAAAAGTGGAAAGATTTCCCTTCCCTGCAATTCACCCTGGATGTCTAAGGAAAATGGATATCAAAAGATTGGGCAAAATTCCCTGAATAAGTTAGGTTTAGAACTCAGAACTCTTTAATAACCTGTGCTGTCACCCCATTTAACATGGCCCATGTGAAAGTCAAAGGATATTAGATTGTCTACTCTAACCCCTTGATTTTACATGCAGAGAAACTGCATGCAAATAACACACATTCACTGACACCCAAGGATATACAAGTTCTTAGGAGCAGAGGCCTGACTAAAATCCAGGTCTCCTGACCACAAATTCAGAAACAAAGACACCATTTGAATATATTATGAGAATTCTTCCTTGGCAGGTAAAGAGAGTAGCTGATTGCTAGAATTTGGTCACATTAAAATGAGATTTAGGTAGATTACAGGAAACAAAGGTATAGAGAAATAGTTTAAATAAGGAGGAAAATATATTACAAATGGCTTACCTAGAAATACTCATGCCTAAATAGGCTTCAGTCCTTACCTTTGTATTACTCCCACCTGTATTACTAACTCCTAATTAATAAAGATAATGTCTTGATGCTTCTTGAACTTTAGAATCTACCCCACCAAAAACAAACCCATAGCTTGTCTCCAAGTTGCTTTAAGTGCCTAACTCCCAAGCAGCATTCAGTCGATGGAAAACATCTGGGGCAAAGTAAATCATCCTTCTTTGAGAAAGACCAGAGTGTATTTTTTCCCCCACTAAGTGTGTTTTGAAGTCATGGTTGGAAAATTAGTGAAAATTGTAAATCTGCTTGCAAATCTAGTCATGTCTAACTCTGAGATTAGGGCAAAGATTCCAATTTAAAAGTAAAACCGTGACAACCCCAGTTAAGCGTGTCCTCAGGCACAGCCAGCGGGGCCTTCACTCACTTCCATGGACTGTAGATTTATTACAGGCACCCGACACGTTCCCCATCAGACACCCCTGGTGTATGTACTTGAGACAGCAGGGTTCAGTCTGCACTTCCTCTGCAGACCAATATATTATTATAAATTGAGCTAAACTGTTTCCTTTTCATAAGTGCTATGAAGTTCAGATTTCAGTTATCAGCTGGCAAAGCTGAGGTCCCTCCATGGGGCTACTTATGCTATTTGTTTTCTAAAAGCAGTGAGAAAAGGTAACATTAGTTCCTACACACTTTTTGGAAAAAGGAAGGCCTTCTGTATGTAAATAGAGCATCTTAACAAGAATTACTTAACTATTGAATTTAGGTAAACAGTTCTGTGCCTAGTATGGTTCACTATGACAAGATGCTTCCCCACAGCATGAAGGCAAGAGTTGAAAAATCTAGGAACGAGGGCTTATGTTAGAGACTTCATTTCTTTTTGTAAAGGACAACAGGCCTGTTCACAATCTGCGAAAATGGGAGAAATCTAATAGTTACTATAAGTATGTTACTGTAAGCATGGTATAGTGGAAGCAGTACTGACTCTGGAGCCAGAGGACTTGGATTCAAATATTGCCTTCAACATTCACCATCTTTTTAACCTTGGGCAAGTCAAACTTCAGCTCTAGGACTTGGTTTCTTCTTCCTCTGTAAAATGAGGGAGCTGGACCCCACAGCCGCTGGGATCCTTTCTAGGTCTACATCTATGATCTTCTTGCTTTGAAGAGTTGCAGTACAGTAGAGAGAGAATCGGACTGAGAATCAAGACACACAGGTTCAGATCCTGCCTCAGACATTGTTCAACCAACTAGGCAGCATGTTAAAAATGTCAAGTTCCATCTATAAAATGGGAACAATGCTGAATGACCTACTAAGACCACTGCTGTGAGGAAAGTGCTTTGTAAACATTCAAGTGCCATACAGAAAAGTGAGATGTTGTTTTCCCTTGGCAATACGCCTGGTCAGGTTGCTACATTATCTGGAATTAGAACAAGCCTAATACCCACAGACAGTTCTTAGAAAGAAACTATTATCCCCTCTCCTCAAATAGAGTGCAAAAGTAGGTATGGGACTGACCCCTCTTTTCCTCAAGGTTAATTACCCCCAATGGAGAGTGGAGAATGGAGACCTTCCAGCAAAAAAAATCTCCTAAGGATGGCAACTGTTTGTTCTTTGTCTTGAAAAGGACCAATGACATCATGGCTGATGTCTTGACTTGTATATGTGAACTGGATTTAAGTGAAGCAGAGCTGCACAAAGTCATAAGCCTCATTATCCCTTGCAGAGTCATCAAAGTCCAGTAGCAGGACAAAAAACAGGATGACCAGTGATAGCCCAGGACACAGTGATGACCTTGGCATCTTCGATGTCTGACCAAGCTCTAAATGCTCCACAATGCCATTGGAACAAACTGTTCTCACCTGCCCCTTCTGCCAGGGGAAGTCTTTACAGCCCTCAGTAGCCATTCCTCTAGGTTCCTTCTCCCTATAACTCTTCCCTTCTCCAACAGCAACTAGATCTTGGCAGCTAAAAAGCTCAGTGTCACTGTCTCTGCACTAAAGGTAGAAAGCAAGCATGCAGATAGTCCCTCTGCTGAGGCCTCTAAGCAGGTACATGGGGCTGGGCAGCTCCAAGAGCACTCTGGAGGATTTCCTTCCAGTCTCTTCCAGGCTACATATAGAAAGCAAGCCTCTACAGTTCCACAGAGTGTCATTCTCCTAACTACACCCTGAATCCCTTCTGCTCTGCTCTGCTCTGCTCTGAGGACAGACATACAGGTCCACTGACTCTCCCTTGGATCAAGATGCTTGATCACACTCCCCAAAGATGATAGCTCAGTATTTCACACAGTAAAACCCATCATGTCTTCCTGTCAGTGTCTGAACTCAGCTATCTGTGAACACTTGGCAACAGCCCCACATTCCTTTTCCTAACCAGTAGGCCACAGGGGGCACATACACAAATCAAATCCCAGGAAGTTTTTCTTTCCATCAAACCTAAATTTGTCACTTTTTGTCTTCCATCCTTGTTCTACCCTCAGGGGGTAAACTGAAAAAATCTAATCCCTCTTCCAGGTGACAGCTCCTCAAATATGAGAAGGGAACTATCATATCCCCCTACTCAGTTCCTCCAGCTAATCCTCTTGTGGAATGAACTTTAGGCCCTTCCTCATCCTGCCTACCCTCCTCTGGACATTCTCCAGCTTATCAATGATCTTCCTAAAATATGGCTCCCAGAACTCAATACGGTACTTGAAATATAGTCAGACAAGAGCAGGGTATAGAAAGACCACTGCCTCCTTGTTCATGGAGTCTAAGCTTCTCTTAATGCAGTTGAAAATTCTTTTACCTTTCTTATCTCCCATATCTTGCTTTAAGCTTGCAGTCCACTAAAACCCCCAGATCTTTTTCGGAATAAGTACTCTCTAGGATTGCCTCTCCCAATTATAATTCCTTATGACACAATGACATTCCATTATATTCATATTCCACAATTTGTTCAGTCCTTCCATTATAAGCACATAATCTGTTTCCAGGTATTTGCTATCATAAAACATGCTTCTTCCTAACCTCAAAGCAAATACACGAGCAGATTCCCTAGGAAGCCAGAGGCTAGAGAGTCCCCAAAGAAATGGAGACAATGAAAAAATTATGCAGAAAGAACCACTGTGATCAAAGAAAAAATATTATCAGCCTACTCATCATACACTAGGCCTTAGAATGGAAAAAAGTGTTATGAAGACAGAAAACAAAACACATACACACACACAAAGGCAGGAGCAAAGCCTTGTAAACTTTTAGGCTGCTGTTAGACAAACTCCTTATGAAACATCTTTTCATTAAGAATTAAAAAATAAAGGAAAGGCCTATGCTATAAGGACAGCTGCTTCCTGAGGCCATAAGGAGAAAACTAAAGTCAAATCCAGGAACAAACTTTTCATAACTAGAAACCTGCCTAGGCAGGGAAATACTCCAAAACTTTCAAGGAAGGTTAACCTGCGTCTGATAGAAATCAGCATTTAGCAATTCTGAGGAAGTATCCCAAAGTGCAGAGCACACTGAACGACTTCAGTATATCAGGGCTAGATTTTTTTTCAATTTTATTCTCAAAAAGAGTGCTGGGGTGGGGGTGGGGGGGGGAGGCGGGGAGAAAGATCAACAAAAGAGCGTCAGCATGTCAAGGAGTCTTATTTAAACTGTTCTGATATATCAGCTCCATTAAACCCAGATGACATCTGAGCTCCTGTTCTAAAGAAGAGTACTGGATTTGGGGACCTGGGTTCATGAACAACTTACTTATTAACTTTGATGAGTCTCAGCTGTGTCAGTAAAATTGAGATAATAATACTTGCACTATATACCCCACAGAGATGTTAAAAAGAGAGTGCTTTATAAACATTATAACACTATACAAATGCGAGTTATAATAGTAATAGCTGACATTTATATAACATTTTGAGATTTACAAAGCACTTTGTATGCATCATATTACTGAATCTTCACAAATACCCTGTGAGGCAGGTGTGATCATTACACCCATTTTACAAATGGGGAAACTGAGATCCAAAGAGGTTAAGTGACTTTCTCAGGATCACACAAATAGGAAGAATATGAACCCAGGTCTCTCCTGATTTCACATCCAGTATTCTACCCACTATACCATGTTTCCATTCCACATAAAATACAAGGAAAAAAATAGTCAACAAATGTTGGGAAGGTGTTGGGAAATCAATGTCTTTTCACTCTTTCCAGGATTACCTAGCATAAGATAGCAGTCTCCTTGATGGAGTGGTACTGCCAAACCAGGTGTCTCTATGTCCCAGGCTATCTTCAGACCAACATGCCAGACGGCAGGATTTCTCCCTTCCAGACTCTGTTCACCATCATCGATCACTTCAGGGCCTGTTGGAAGAAGAAAAGTGAAAGTCAGGTTAAATACACGCCACATGGCCAGGATATCAGAGACGGTTAGAGTCATCAGAAAAAAAGCATTATGAACTAAATCTCATAGAAGGAACAGGACTGGAAAGTCCTTATAAAAGAGGAGGACAGCTCATGAGAGGAGAGAGGAACAATATGAGCAAGGGCACAGAGAGACAAAAATCTTGCTTCCCAGTCCAAGAAAAACAAAGGATGTTTTACTTGTGTTATATATCATAACTCATATACAAATGGGACAGATAACCCAGCCTCTGCTTAAATCCACTTAAAGTGGTTACTCATGCATGGCACAGAAGAGACCTCAAGTTCTTGAAGGCTATGCCTGAAGGGCACAAAGCTAGTGGATTCTACCATTCTGGAAAGGCTTTGAGTCAAAGCCCAGAAAACACATTTCTGGTGTTTAGGGACCAGCCTTGCAAAGTTAGAAGGTTTCCAGAAAGCCTGCACAAGGTTATGAATTGTTTTAGACACAGAAAAATGTATGAATGCTGCCTACTAAAGCAATATGTATTAGTAATGGGGGAATTTACAAGACCAAAAATCATCAATTCTTAAAAAACTGATGTCTATATACATCTTTCTTTGATGGATCTGTGACGTCATCAATGTAGGTATCCCTTTTAACAGTTGCAATCCATCCATGCTTTCTTATCTTGTTCATAAATCCTCCACAGTTCAGTCATCTAATATGCTGGGGGCCCTCTGTCTAGATTTTCTGCCACTGTGTGGCTATCAAGGGAAAATAAGGAACTATGAATCACTGATACCTTACTCTTCCTACATAACCAGGCCACCTCCTTTTTTTCAGGCATATATCTTTGAGTATTTCAGCCTCAACACCATTATTTCCATATACACACTAAACTAAGTTATGAATATCCTACTATGTGCTCATTGCATACTAAGGTCACAATAAGCCATGGGAAAGAAAAAATAGATATTCTACCTTTTAACAAAACTTTTATGCAATAAAAGCACTTCTAACATTGATATTTATAAATGCAGAAAAAAAATCACTTTAGAAAATCCTGAAACAGGTAAGGGGAAAATATCATGAACTACCTAGGAATGCATGCTTTTTAAAAATACTATAACTGGAATTATTTACACAGTCTCATAATTTTTTAAAAAAACTTATTTTTCCAGGTCACTCCCATGTACATTTTTATGAAGCTTTCCTGGCGCAATTGGTGGGCAGTTTCATTCTGCTACTATTTGCAAGCACAACAAGGACAATCAATATCTAAAAATTTGGTGTTCACTTTAAACCACCTACCTATTTGTCACTTGATACAGATGGTCACCAAGCATATTTTGACTGGGCATGGAAGTGGTGCAGTGGACAGAATCAAGAAGATGAGTTTGAATCCTGCCTCAGATACAAAATAGCTGTCACTTAACCTGGGTAAGTCATTTAACCTCTCTACAACTCAGTTTCCTCATCTCTAAAATGGAAATGATGAGAATAGCACCTGCCTTCCAGCGTTGTTGTGAGGATTAAATGTGGTGACATGAACAGTGTTTTGCAAATCTTATAACAAATATATATATATTTAAAAAAACTTCTATATAAGTGCTTATTATCATAATTATCTGAGGGAAACTGCAACAAAGAAAGTAAGCACTTTGTCATGTTACTTTACCTGGGCTTAGAATTGGAAAAAGAAAAAATCATGTATATGCCTGTCTCTGTTGGCTCCTAAAACCACAGGGGTTAGGCTCAGTGCGCTGCTACAGGCTGTTTCATCACAGAAGGCACAAACGAGAAAACAGGGACTAGCAAATACTGTGAGAAAAATCAATGCAAACATCTTAGACAGGCTTTTCATATTTCTCTCCTTGGTCAGATAAATTGTAACTTAATTTGAGAAAAGAAAACTGCAAATATGATAGTTTTCAAGGCATTTTTAATGCCACTGATCATGGAAATTATAAAAAGAGGTAGCCTCTATGAGATAACTCTGCCAAAGAGGTTGTGTACCTCCTATCACTCTGGCAGCAGCATTGTTCTCAATATGGCACCGATAAAATCAAGAACTACAATCAGAGACAGCAATTTCAATCAATTTCCTGGAGTCTCCTCATAAATCTAGTATCTTTGGAATGTGCTTGTTAAAGTAATTTTTTTTGTTAATGTGTGTTTGTTATTTGTTTTCTCAGGGGGAGAGGAGGAATGTTATGGTTTGATGTATATTTTTATTGCTTAAGCACAACATAGCACACAAACTCACTTTCTAAGTGAGAGCAGTTTATAATTACCTATAGCAACTGCAACCGATTATTCCTGCCCTCCCCCTTGTTATTTTGGAAACAAACAGGCAAGCTGATCCTACTTGTCTTTAAGTCTTAATTATACTAAATAAATTTTTAAAAATCATCCAGCAAATTTGATTATTATCTGAATTATCCAAAGTATCTGAATGTACTTAATAATCTCATTAGAGGGACAAAACTGGCTAAATGTTAAAGCTTACTAAAGTGAAAAAACCTAAATGTTAGATTATGAATTCAAGTGACTATTCAGGCTCTGAGGAGCTAAAAAGGATTTAATACTTCAACCCCATTTACAAGAAAAATACTCCAGGTCAAAAGGTAAAAATACCATCACCAACATTCCTTCTAATCATGCTGGAGGTATACAACCATACTACGTTAAGTACACACTATGAAGATGTGTGCATTTATAGAGTTTAATGTTGTAATCAAAATCTATGACAAATCTAAACTGACACATGCTTAATGTCAGACACAATCTCTATGATGCTATATGGTAGTAAGAAGTTCATATTAATTGGTATGCAGTATGGTATAATGAACTGGCCTCAGAGCCAGGAAGGCCAGAGTTCAAGTCCACTTCTGATATATATTGATTCCAATAACCTTGGACCACTTAACCTCTCAAATGTGCCAGGCATTTCATTCCTCATTGGGAATTCCCTATCACTACAAAATCACAAATTCAGTTGTTGTTGTTGTTGCTGTGATTATCAAAAGTATTAATTATTTGGAACCAAATAATTTTTTTCACTTTGGTTTTTTGGGGGTTTGTTTCTTTTTTTTTTTTTTTTTTACTTTTCATCTTCTTAGTTCTCTATTACCTTTAAACTACATCAAGGTGGATAATTTTTCCCTATTGCAATATATTATTTAAGCATCACCATTTTTCAACCATAACCACTACATATACCTTAAGAAGCAACAGCTAGGGTTCTTCTGCAATGTTACCCACAATTCAGGATCACGTCATTGTGACCAGAAATTACAGAAATCTTATCCTTAAGGAACCCGAACTTCCTGATCAATGAAGATTATATAAGTAAATACTTGCAAGTGTCACACATCTCTGTAGGCTGCAAGTATTTAGTACTTAGAAAGGCATGATCAGATGGCCAGAATCATATACCAAAAATACACTATCTTTTATAAGCTAATAAATGACAAATACGCATCGTACAATATATACCTCAAAATATCCTTGAGAATTAAACAAATAAATCATATCGCAACTATATCACAAATAAAATTGTTGCCTACATTTGCACTGATACAACATGAATCCCTAAAAATTTTAGTATAACATTTTAAATAGATGTGAGACTGACTAATCATAATCTCTAAACTATATTCAATGAAAAGTTTTCAAAATACTGAGACATAGGTGAAGAAATAAAATCACATGGGAAGATGATGAAGTCCTATTATCTTTGCCACCCTAGCTGCTACCGGACTTGTTCTGATTATGCTTTTAGAGAGCCTACAGAATAATCCGGTTTTATACTAATATTTTTTTAATTACAAAAGGCAATTATGCTATTTACCTTGCAAAAGTCCACTGAACATTAAGTATAAAATAATAAATGCAGGACATTAGGATAGCCACATCTCTTAGGACATTTCTAATATGAATTCCATCAAAAAATCTAGTAAGATGATAATACTAAAAGTTCATATTTGTATAGTGCTTTATGGCTTACAAAGCACTCTATATAAATTAGTTCATTTAACCTTCATAATAGATCTCTGGACAGTTATTGTTATCTCCACTTTACAGATGAAGGTCATACAAGTTGGAAATGTGATTCTAGCAGGATTAGCAATAAGTGTCTACTTTATTTGTTCATATAAGAAGCAGACAGTCACCAGTGCAGATTGTAGAGTATTATTCCTTACGAACTACCCAGAAATGAAGATTCTGGAGAAATGAAGTTTTTACATACCAAAAAATCAACTCATCATCTCCTACCAGAAGCAAGTATCTGTTCCAAAAGGCCTTACAACAAGTCATTGAAACAAACTAAATCCCTTGACACAAAGTGGAATCAAATCTAAGTTTTGAGACTTCTTGAAGAATACTGCAAACCTTAACAGACAAATCTAAAGCCCTCCAATACAAGGTCTGGCTCTGTCAAGCTTTCATATTAAGCATTTGAAGTCCCATCAATGGCTACAATGGAAAATGAAAAGGTTTTTGCTTTTTGTTTTGTAAGACAAATATTCACATACATGATGATTCCTTAGTACATAATTTTTCAAGGGAAAGAAAAAATAATTATAAATTATGAAATGGAGAGAAAAGCTGCTTTTCCATCTTTTCAAACCAGAACATTCTATGAAGGAAAATATCAAATAAGGAAAGGATACATAAGAGGTTTCTGAAACCATGCATTCCTCAAATCTAGACATTCTAAAACCAGTGGTTGATAGCCTCTTAGAGTCTACCAGGGTGGAAAACCTGTGGCATTGAGGCTACATGTGGCCCTCTAGGTCCTCAAGTGCAGTCTTTTGACTGAATCCAAAGTTCACAGAATAAATCCCCTTAATAAAAGGATTTGTTCTATAAAACTTGGACTCAGGTCTTGAGGCTGCTGTTTCCCCACTCCTGGCTACGTGATCACAGAAAAGTACTTAGAAGAGCTCATGAAAGAAAGAGCTGGAGAATTCTGAATTGTTCAACTGCAGTGGGGAAACTATGGCCCATTAACAGAAATTGCTGCAAGAGGCTGATGGTGATGCCCTAAATTACGAGTAAGTGTCTGTCACCCACCCAGCCCAATCCCTGCCATTGTATCTATTTAGTATGAGGTAGCCTACTGACAGAGGTCCAGCTTCTACATCAGGAAGAATTCGATTCAAGCCCTGCCCATCACCCTATAAATTGCTTAACTTCTGAGCGCCCAACTGTAAGTCATGGAGCCCTTGCTGATCCACACTGATGAAGTGGATTTCCTCACTGAAAGTTCTCCATATCAATAAAATCACAGATGCAGTCTAAAACCAATTTTTTTTTCTATTTGCTTATCTGCGTTCATTTTGTTTTCTCCCCAAAAGTATATAAGTTCCTTGAGGGCAGAGAATTTTGTATTTATCGTTGTATTTTTGGCACTTAGCACAGTGTCTAACACGTAGTAACTGCTTAACAACTTTGTTGAACTGAAATGTTGTGTTGATTCCTCCACTATACACGAGTGAATCAACAAATATGTAAATCGAGGCCAAGATGTACAAGATCCTGAGACACAGAATGAAGAAGTACACAGGTGGTTAAACTGGAGAGCCTTTCATCATGGATTTTGAGACCTCATCAGGGAGATTATACAGCCACATCCAAAGTTACACCATGCAATAAACCAATGCAAAAGATGCTGCGAGACAAAGCACATGATTATAAACAGGTACTTCACTCAGTCAATACATAAGCCTTTATTGAGCACCTACTATCTGTGTGATACTATGTCAGTTGCTGGGGCTATAAGACAAAAATGAAATAGACTGCCTTTGGATAAGCTTAAATTTGATTAAGAGGCATCATGTAAATTAAAAGTGTATGTAGTGGGCAGCTAGGATGTGCAGTGAATAGAGCACCAGTCCTGGAGTCAGGAGGACCTAAGTTCAAATCCGGTCTCAGACACTTAACACTTATTAGCTATGTGACCTTGGGCAAATCACTTAACCCCAACTACCTTGCCTTCCTCCCTCCAAAAAAAAATATATATGTAGAAGAACAGAGGGTGAATTTGGAGGGGGCAGGGAGCAGATCACGGGAATCTGGAGGGATGGCAAGGTTTAAGCAGAAAGTGGCACCTGAGTCGTTTCAAAAGAAATAAGGGATTCTAAGAAGGGAATGTGAGGAGGGAGAGCATGTCAGAGATGGAGTACGACCAGTCCAAAATCAGTGTCTTTGTCTGGGGAACAGTAAGAAGGTCAATTTGTCTGGTCCATAAAGCTTGAGAAGGAGAATAATATATAATGTGGTGCAAAGCACCAGTTTTAAAATCTATAGGAGTTTGCCTTTGATCCTAGAGGCAAAAGGGAGCTTCTAGAGATGACTGATTAGGGGAGTGGTGCATTCAGACCTATGCTTCACAGCTTTATGGAGGATGGAATGGTGAAGGAAGTGACTATTAAAGCAAGGAAACCCATTCAGAAGCTAGCGGAATAATCCAGTAAAGAGGTGAGGGCTGTGTGTGACTACAATGAAGGGGATGGCTGAAATAGAGGTTGTGGAGGTAGAAATGATAGAAAATGGCTATTGATTAGATGTGTGGGGCGAGGGAGAGTCAAGAAGAAGCAAGGATAACTCCCAAAATGACGGTAAGTGTAAATGTGGAAACAGAAACCTGGTTTCAAATCCCAGCTCTGCTAATTAAAAATAGCTAGCATTTACATAGTGCTATAAGGTTTGCAAAGCACTTTACACACACATAGACACACACACACACACACACACATACTCTATCTTAACCCTATGAGGTGACTACTATCATCCCTATTTTAGCTGTATAGCCTTGGGTAAGTCACTTAACCCCAACCGCCTTGCCTTCCAAGGAAATTGAGGCTTTGAGAGGTCAAGGACCTTGTCCAGGATGACACAGACAGTAATTATGGGAGGCAGAATTTGAATTTGCATCTTCCCTACTCTAATCCTAGTACTCTCTCCACTGAGTCTCCCAGCTAACTAACTGCTATTTGTTACCTTAGACAAGTCATTACCTTCTTTGAGCTTCAGGCTCTTCATCTGAGGCTTCTTCTAGTCCTTGAACCTGTGAACCACATTAGCCTCTCCTAAGAACCAATGTTACTTTTCAAAAACAATTTATTCTTCCTTTTTATTCTCTGTTGATCTCAAAGACAAAGCAATGTCCATTTCTTTCTGAGGCAAGATTGGTTATCTTTTGCATGAAATCTTTCCTGATCCACTCAACTGCTAGTGCCCTCCCTCCTTTCAATACCTTGTGTCAAATTATTTTGCATATATTTGTAGTAATTAAATTTATACTTTTGCTGTACATTTTTATATGTATTTACTGTCTTCTCCATCAGAAAGAAAACTCCTTTAAAATAGGGAATGTTTCCTTATTTGAAGGGTGATGAACGAGAAGGGCAGTTAGGTGGTGTAGCAAATAGGATCCTGGACTTACTGCCAGTAAGTCTCAGACATTTAGCTTTGTGACCTGTAACAAGACACTTAATCTCTTGACCTCTACACCACTTAACTGCCCTTCTGGTTCATCACCCTTTTTCAATACTACAGCTCCCTGAGCAGCTCTAAGTGGTCATTTCCTCTTCATTAATCAATAAACCAGCATTTATAAAATGCCTACTATGTGTCAGGCACTATATTAGGCACATAAGTTCAAAGAAGAAAACAGTCCTTTTCTTCTGTGGGCCCCCAAATACCTGCATAGGATACAAGTATAATAAAACCAAAATCCCAATTAATTCATAGGAGTCAATTAAAAATCTTGAGCATCATTTGGGGTTATTTTTTCTCTAAGTACAAAATTAGAAAAATCTCACATTTCTAAAATAGTAACAAAATACAAATGGTAGAATTAAATTACCGATGGAAGCCATTACACTATTTTTCCCCAAAATCAATAAATTCAAGGCCTTGAGTGTTAGACCAAAAAAAAAATCATCTTTAGTTCCTAGGAAGGAAAAATCTGGTCTGTGACAAGAAGCTATGAGTAACTGTTGGCAATTTCTGCATAATTATAGAGCTTGAATGGGAAATCAAAGATTTTTCTTAATGGTATTTAGACCAACAATGCCAATCAGGGGTTTAAAAACTGTACCATTCCAGACCTCTTACTAACAATATCTATTACCCATGACTGCAGAAGAAAGCCATTGAATGAAGCATATAATTATACTAATCCTACACAAATTACAACCCAGTGACCTCTAGCCATAGAAATAATAACCCAAAGAAAGTCATGCCAGGGCAATCTCATTTCCCTTTCTGGGATGGATAATATGAGACTAGCATTGCAGAAGACTTCTATAGACAAAATATACCTGAGTTTTAGGTAAGGCATTTGATAAAGTCTCTCATGATATCCTTATGGCCAACGCAAAGGTATATGGACTAGATCAAAGTACCATTAGGTAGATTTGGTTTAAAATACTTACCAAACAGCAGCAATTAACTAACTAATGTAGTCCTAGAAAGATATCTCTGGTGACTGACTAAATGAACTGATTTAATGGAAGAATGGAGGAAATGAATGGAAAAAAACACTCTCTAAGTGCTAGGCCAGGAGTGGGGAACTTGCTAACTCGAGAGAGTATGGCCCTCTGACTGAATCCAAACTTCACTGAACAAATCCCCTTAACGAAAATGCTTTTTTTAATGATGCATCTTAAATTTAATAATTTATTGTAAGTTTGTGGTTTTTTTCCTGTATTGAAATTCTAATGATGTAATACTGCATCATGTCACCACAGAATACCATACTGTGAATAAGACATCATACATATATATTCCTGCAGATGTATTCTGGACTTCCCAATAATGTTTGACATGCTCGCCTGCCAACACTTGTTTGTTAAGACTTGTCGGCAGACTTGACCACTAATCAGTTATAACTTGGATGTTGTCTGTTTATTTAGAAAATAACATAATCACTATAACTTTAACTCTGTTAAACAACAGATGAAACATGTATGAATGGTTTTGCAAAATTTTCTTATTTTCTCTTTTTTTGTAATGCTTCCATTGGCCCCTTTTATTCAATGCTCCCCCCAATTGTGAGGCTACTACCACCCCCCTATTGTTCCACCCCAGGGGGCGGTATCGCCCACTTTGGAAACTTATGCAGAGTAAAGGAAAACCAGAAAGGTTTCCTACAGAAGGTAGGATTTTAGATGAGATTTGAAGACTATACCCAGAAGTCTCTTCCAACTCCAATTCATCTTCCACTCAGCTGTCAAAGTGATCTTCCTAAAGCAAAGATCTGACTGTATTTCACCACCCTCCCCTCTCAATAAACTCCAGCAGCTACCTGTCACCTTCTAGATAAAATATACAATCTCCTACCTTTCCAATCTTCTATAATGCCTTAAACCCTGCCATGTATTCTCCAATCTAGGGACTAGTCTTCTTAATGTTCCTTGAACAAGACATTCCATCTCTCAACTCCAGGCATTTTCACTGGCAAAAGCAGTAATTACTAAATTAATTTGGTACTGGTTAAAAAATAGAGATGTAGGGGGAGGAGCCAAGATGATGGCACAGAAGCAGGAAGACTCCCTGCGCTCCCCCCATAACCACTTCAAATACCTATAAAAATGACTCTAAACAAACTTTAGGGCTACAGAACCCACAAAGTGACAGAGAGAAACAAACCCCCCGCTAAAGATAGCCTGGCAGACTGGCAGGAAGTGTCCAGTGCAGCCCACTGGGAGGAGAGCCCAGCCCCAAGTGGGTGGTAGGTTTAGCCCAGGGCAGCTCGCCCAGCCCTAGCTAGAGGGATATCTGGAGAGTGGATCACCAGCAGCTGTGACGGTTTCCATATTTATCAACCCATAAATTACAAATACAAAAGGAGAGGTCAGTGGACTTTGGGAACAGGGAGTCCAGAGTGTGGCCTCTGCCCCTGGAGGGAGAAGAAGCTGAGGCCCAGCAGCCGCCACTGTGTGGCTGATTCAGAGCTCCTGGCCTGCAAAGTGTAGGGGGACCAAGCAACCAGACTGAGGAGTAATCGCTCTTACTTTAACCTGCTTGGATCTGGATTGCTTTCTAGGGTGGAAGTCCTGGGGTGGGTGACCAGTGTGCCAGAGCCAGTGGAGGCTTCTGAGAGGGCAACCAACTAATAGCTCTGGCAGCTGAGAAAACCCCAGTGATTTGGAACAAAGCTCTCCTCTCTGGAAGCAGAGTTCTGCTATGGCAAAAAGCCCCAAAATCAAGTAATTGAGTGGCAACATGAGCAAGCAAAGGAAGCAAAGCAAGCACAGCAACCCGACTTTGGACTCCTTTTTTGGGGAACAAAAAGGATCAAAGCATGGAACAGGAGGAAGACAACGAAGTCAGAACTCCTGCACCAAAAGCTTCCAAGAAAAATATGAGCTGGTTATAGGCCATAGAGGAGCTTAAGAAGGATTTTGAAAACCAAATAAGAGAAGGGAGGAAAAATTGGGAAGAGAAATGAGAATGATGCAAGAAAATCATGAAAAGAGAGTCAACAAACTGACTGAAGAAAATAACACCTTAAAAATAGACTAACTCAAATGAGAAAAGAGGCTCAAAAAGCCAATGAGAAGAATGACTAAAAAAGCCAAATTTGCCAGATGGAAAAGGAATCTCAAAAGCTCACTGAAGAGAATCATTCCTTCAGAATTAGAGTGGAGCAAATGGAAGCAAATGGAAATTTATGAGAAATCATGATACTATTAAACAGATTCAAATAAATGAAAAAATAGAAGGCAATGTGAAATATCTCTTTGGAAAAACCACTGACTTGGAAAATAGATCCAGGAGAGATAATTTAAAAATTATTGGACTACCTGAAAGCCATGATCAAAGAAAGAACCTAGAAATCATCCTTCAAGAAATTTTCAAGGAAAATTGCCCTGATATTTTAGAATTAGAAGGCAAAATAGAGGTTGAAAGAATCCACTGATCACCTCTTGAAAAAGATACCAAAAAGAAAACTCCTAGGAATATTATAGCCAGGTTCCGGAGTTCCCAGATCAAGGAGGAAATATTAAAAGCAACCAAGAAGAAACAATTTGAATATTGTGGAAACACAATCAGGATAATCTTGCAGCTTCTACATTGAGGGATCGAAGGGCTTAGAATATGATATTCTGGAGTCAGAGGAGCTGGGATTACAACCAAGAATCACCTACCCAGCAAAACTGAGTATTATGTTTCAGGGGAAAATATGGTCATTCAATGAAATAGAGGACTTTCAAGCATTCTTGATGAAAAAGCAGAGTTGAATAGAAAATTTGACATTCAGATGCAAGAAGAAGAGAAGCATGAGAAGGTAAACAGGGAAAAGAAATCATAAGGAACGTATCAAAGTTGAACTATTTACATTCCTACATGGAAAAACGATAATTTTAACTTATGAAAATTTTCTCAGTATGACAATAGTTGAAGGGTATATAAATGTGTATATATATATATATATATATATATATATATATATATATATATATATATGAGGGTATATGGGCATATGAATACATATGTGAGTATGTGTATATATGTGTACAGGTATACATAGACAGAAGGCACAGGACCAATTGGATAGGAAGGGATGATACTTAAAAGGTGAAATTGAGAGGTGAGAGAGGAATATAATGAGAGGACATAAGGAGAGACAGAATGGGGTCAATTATCTCATATAAATGAGGCAAGGGAAAACTGTTACAATGGAGGGGAAGAACAGGAAGGCAAAAGGTAATGATTCAACCTTACTCTCATTGAATTTGGCTTAGGAAGGGAATGACATACACACTAAACAGGGTATCTCGCCCTACAGGATAGTAGGGGCGAAATGGATGAGACAGGGAACATGGAGGGGAGGGCAGGTTGGGGGGGGAGGGAAGTTGGAAGCACACACTTTTGAAAAGGGACAGGGCGAAAGTAGAGAATAGAACAAGTGTGGGGTGGGATAAGATGGAGGGAGGATACAGTCAGTCTTTCACAATATATCCACAATGAAAATGTTTTGCATAGCTACACATGTACAACTTATATTGAATTGCTTATCTTCCCAGTAAGGGTGGGTGATGAAGGAGGAAGGTAAAGAATCTATAATCCAAAGTTTTAAAATCAAATGTTTAACATATATACATATATATATATATGATTTTTTTACATGCAACTGGGAAATAAGAGATACAGACACTGGGGTATAGAGATCCATCTTGCCCTACTAGAAAGTCGGAGGGGTGATGTGGGAGGACATAGGAGAGAGCAGATTGGGGGAGGGAGTATACAGTGGGATTGCTGTTTTGGGGTGGTGGGTAGGGGAAAGATGGGGAGAAAATTTGTAACTCAATCTTGTGGAAATGAATGATCTAAAATAAAAATAAACACAAAATTTAATTTTAAAAAATAGAGATTTATCAGTAGAATAGATTAGGTATACAACATAAAGAAACAAATGTTTCAAATACCCATGATTTGATAAACTCAAAGATCACAACTAGTGGTCTAACTCACTATTTGACAAAAATTCCTGGGAAACATAGAAAGCTGAACAGAAGTTAAATTTAGATCAATAACTGACACCTTATACAAAGATAAGTTCCAAATGCGTGTGTGATGTAGATTTTAAAAAAGGTCATATCGTAAAGAAACAGGAAAAAATACCTAACAGATCTATAGAAAGGAGAAAAGTTCATGACCACAAAAAGGATAGAGAAGATCACAGAAAATAAACTGTTTAATTTTGATTATATACTTTTTTAATTGCACAAACATCATAAAGCTAAAATCAAAAAAGAAACAACTATGAAAAAAATCTTTGTCACAGGTTTCTCTAATAAAGATCTCATTAACAAGCTATATAAGTAACTGATTCAAATTTATAAGAAAAAGTCATTCTGCAACTGATAATCTAAAGATATAAGCAAACAGTTTACAAGGGAAGAAACCTAGGCTATCTACATCCATATGAAAAATGCTCCAAATCATTAATAATTAGAGGAATGCAAATTAAAGCAATTCTGTCCCACCTCATATCCACCAGAGTAAAGAAAACAAAAAAGGAAAATGACAAATGTTAGAGAGAGTGTGAGAAAATGGGTACATTGATGCACTCTTGGTGGACTTCTGATTAGGTACAACAATTCTGGAAAGTAATTTAGAATTACATAAAAAAGTCACTAAACAGTGAAAGATCCTTTGACCCAACAGTACCAGCCTGCAAAAGAAATCAAAGAAAGAGGAAAAAGACCACAAAAAACTAGCTGTGTGACCTTGGGCAAGTCATTTAACTCCAACTGCCCTACCTATCCCCCTCCAAAAAGCAATTTAAAAAGAGGAAAAAGCCTTTTATGTATAAAAATATCTATAGCAGAATTTTGTAACAGTAAAAATCTGAAAACTAGCATAATGCTATCAGTTGAGGAATGAGTTAATAAGTTGTGATATATAAATACGATAGAACACTATTGAGCTATAAGGAGTGAGGAAATAGATTATTTCTAAGACATAGGAAGAAGCAGAACCAGAAGGATAATTTAGATTTTATATATAGATAAAGATATAGATATAGAGACTATAATTTAGACAACATTATAAAAATGAACAATATTGAATACTTTCATAAACTGATGAATGAAAGGAACAGAATCAGTAGAACAATTTATACAATAACACTGTAAAAAAAAACCCACAACTTTGAAAGCTTTGAGAACTATGATCAATACAATGACCAACCAGAATTCCAGAGGACCAATGCTTAAACATGGTATTCGTTAAAGAGAGGTGATGGGTTTAGAGTACAGAATAAAACATATATTTTAGTATACAGCAATTGAGGGGATTTCTTTTGTTTGACTGTGTGTGTATGTATATTATATATATATATATATGTATTATATGTGTGTCTGTGTATACACACACCCATACATAAATAGATATAAAACACAAGAGGGTTTTTTTTCCCCCAAAAGAGGGAGGATGGAAAGGAGAGAACATAGATTTGTATTCTTTTTAAAAAATAGAGAGGGGGGGGTGCAAATGCTGCATGTACTTTCAGGTGAGGTCACAATACAGTTAATTTTACTTAACTGTTTTATTTCCTAAGAGAAACCTCTCATGAAGTTGCAGTAATCTATGCATGTTCTTGATGTACAAACAAAACATGAACAAAGCTTAAAAAATACTCAGCTTAAATCTCATCTGCAAGAGGACTTTCCCATCTCCTCTCAATCCAAAGAACTACTAGTACTTTCCCAACAAGATTATCTTCCACTTACAGTCTGTGTGTATACATCTTCTATATACTTAGCTGTCTGCATAGTCTCTCCCATTAAAAAGGAGCTTCTTCATGGAACATGGTTTTTTTTTTTTGCTTTGAAATTCCTGCCCTTAGTATAGTAACCGCCTGGCATACAGTCAGTGCTTAATAAATGCTTGCAGACTTGGCTTGGGGAAACGCAAAACTGTGCCATACAAAAACTGGTAGAATAAATGTTTAGCTAGGGAAGAAAATACTTAAGAGAGATAGTAAAACTGCACTGAATAATTTTAGAGGTTGTCACAGGGAAGGGGGGAGGAATACAAGACTTACTGTCTTTGGCCACAGAAGGGAGAAGAATGACCAAAGCAATAGCTGGAGAAGTATAGTAGAAAGAACATTGGATTTAGAATAAACATGGATTTCAGTAATCATTCTGTCATTACTTTTGTGACTGAGCAAGTCATTTAATCTCTTTGGGCCTCATTTATTCCACCTTCAAAGAGAGGGAGTTTGATTAGATGATCTCTAAAGTTTTCTCCCACTCTAAATCATATCCTCAGACCTTTTGTTGGCACATTTCAGCTTAGTATAAAGGAAACCTTTCTTAAAAATTAGAACTGTCCAAAAGTAAAATGGACTACCTTGAAAAATAATGAGTTTCCCATTACTAAAGATATTCAAGTGAAGGTTGAATGGCCACTTGTATGGCATGTGATAAAAGGTGTTGCTACCTAGGTACAAATTAGAGAGCCCTTCAAACACAAAGATTCTGTGATTCTATGACTGGCTCACTTAAAGCAATACAAACATTTTATTGGAAAAAAAATAGTGATGACAAAGAAATGAAAGGTGTTGAACTTTGATTTTTTTATCTCATTGTTTTGGAAAATTAAACACAATAGAATCACCATAAAGCCTTTTTTAATGGCCAGATCCTAAGTCCTGCCCAATGGAGGACTAGTTTTGTTTTGTTTTGTTTTTTGGGGGGTGGGGAGGACAGGAGTGAACAGAGATAGAAATTAAATTTATAAAATCATTCTCTCCAATCGAGTTCCTAATATAGCTATGACTGCATCCAAAGGAAACTAAATGAACCAGAATATATGGCTTGGCATTTGGGATTCAAGCAGATGCACATAAGATAGTTCAACATTTCAAGGCAATTTTTATCAGTGTGGGTCCTACCACCACATGTACAGATGTCAACACCTCTACAACTTGGAAGACTATTCTCGTGAGTTGTGACCAGAAACGTCAACACCTTGCAGCAAATTTAGGTAGGCTGGTCCTTATCTATCACCAGAACTATATTTGAAACAATTTCTGGAGGAAGACTTCAAGAGAGGGTTAATTTTAAGCATCTTACTATGTGTCAGGTACTGTGTTAAGCACTTTACAAATACTGTCTGATTTGTTCCTCACAACAACCTTGTGAAGTAGGTGCTATTATAATCCCCATTTTATAGCTGAGGAAGCTGAGGCAAACAGAAGTTCAGTGATTCTGCACAGGGTCACACAACTAGTAAGTGTCTGAGGCTGTATTTGAACTAAGGTCTTCTTGTATTGGCACATTTAAACTCAATATAAAGGAAACCTTTCTCAACAATTAGAACTGTCCAAAACTGACTCCAGAACCAGCATTCTATCCACTGTACCACCTAGCTGTCTCTGATAATAAAATAGCTCATCTCAATTGAAGTATATATCCTGGGACCCAGAAGAAAAAAAAAACATTCTGTCTCATAACTGGGATTTTCCTTTTTGATCCCCTAACCCTGCCAAAGATGTGTCTAATTCAGAGTTGTTTAGTTAAAGCTGCTGCCACAACAGTAGAGGGGAAGGTGTTAAATTTTACCATTTTAAAACGTGTATTATAATTTTGTTTACCAAAAGTCTGACTCACATCTCCCAATAAATGCCACTTATTAACAATTCAAACTCAAAGCCGTTTCAAAACTAGAAGAAAGGCTGTTGCCGTGGGCATACAATAAGACCATTAAACTGAAGAATGTGTCTGACCACAAAAGCATTTTTTGTGGCACTTTGGTGTTATCATATACCAATGGCATCAATTCAGGAGAGTCATTTCCTTAGAAAAGAAGGAAACTAACTCCATTGTACTTTTACATCAGCATTCCCAGATATAACATCTTAACTTCTTGAGCAAAGGCTTGCAAAAGCTTAGATTACACTAGTTTCTTCCACTGGGATAGCAACAGATTAGTGAATAAGTTACTAGGATAAGCATGACTGTGTTAGATTCAGGGAAACTGGTGGAACATCTTGCCCCCAAATGAAATCTCAATTGGTAACTGAAGACACTATTAGCTGGGGCCTGAAAATGACACGCTATTTTCTGTCACTGTGCATGTGTGTACAGTCGATTGAGTGCAGGGCCTGGAAGCAGGAAGAACTGAATTCAAATCCAGCCTCAAACACTTACTAGCTGTGTGATCCTGGGAAAATCACTTCATAGCTGTTTGCCTCAGTTTCCTCATCTGTAAAATGGACATAATCATGGCATCTACCTCCCAAGGTTATTGTGAAGCCCAAATAAGGGAATAACTGTAAAGCACTCAACATAGTAAGCACTACATAAATGTTAGCTATCGTTATTTTTATTTGCTGGAGAAAGTAATGGCAAACCATTCTGCAATCTTTTCCAAGAAAATCTCAAACAGGGTCAGGAAGAGTTGGACAGGATTAAAAAATGACTGAACAACAACAAATTTTTATTTGTGTGAACTGTTTCTCAGGCTTGGAATTTACAATGCCCTTATATCCAGCAATCAGCATCCTTCTCTTCCTTTTGGCTCAGCTCAGGTGCCAGGTCCTTTAAGAAGCCTCTCCTTATCTCTTCAAATGAAAGGGTTTACTCCAACTTAAATTTTTTCTGAAGTCCTATGCCTGGCCCCTCCATGGAAGGCTGTATTGTTGGCTGGAGCCAATAGCTCCAGCTATACAAATCAATCAGCCAATCAACAAGTACCCCCTAGGTGCTGGAGAATAAACATGGAAAAGACAAAGACACTCACTGTCTTCAAGAAGCTTACCTCTTTTGTGGGGATACTCACAGATAAGTACATAAAAATACAGACCAAATAAATACAAGGTAATTCTGAGTAGGAAGGACTAACAGCTGGGAGGACCATGCAGTCAGCAGGGCTTGGGCTGAACTTTGAGGGAAACTAGGAATTACAAGAAGTGACACTAAGGAAGGTGCACTTTCTGGGCTTAGAAGGTTCATGTTCCAGGCCTAGGGGAGACAGGTGGTAGAGAGGCATGGGAGGGGATGTAGCATATCATATGTGAGAAACACAGCAAAAAAGGCAGCCTGGACTTCGGGGTGTATGAAGATAATTAAGGTATAAATGAATGACTTGACCTTCATTTAAAGGGCTGGCTGACTAAATATTTTGTATATTGCCTTTCTTTATTATTCTCCTATCGTCTGTCAATCTCCTAAATTCATCTCCTACAGAATATAAATGCCTCGAAGACTTGAGACTCAAACACTTGTTTGAGTTTTTTCTTCATTCTCAGCATCTAGTAGAATATCTTATACGTTGAAGGCACTTAATAAACATTGGTTTGAATTGAGTTGGTTCTTTTGGAGGGATAGTTATATAAAGATGACTTTTTGCCAATATGCAGAAACCACTGGAAGGAAAAAAGGTAAGCAATGTAAACCAGAGCCATATAGAATGTTCTAATAGTCCAAAAAGATTATCTGAATAAGAATCACCAAATTAAGTAATGAAATTCTGAAAGTACATACCAACCCGAAGCCATTACTCTGCCCTTGACAGACATCAGAGGAAATGTAGCTAGTCAGGGACATCTGCTTAGACCAGGGAGAAGAGAAACTTGGCTTTGAGATGACTATGTCTACCTGTTGGATGGCTTTCCTAAAATCCAGGAGAGCTCTTAGTAAAGGTCCAAGCAGGATAACACTTTCTAGAAGGTCCCCATCTAACCACCATTCCTGAAGTACCCATAGGAAAAAGATCAGGAATCTTAGGCTCAGGGAAACAAAAGCAATAAACAAAAGAAAATGAACCTGTCCATATAAGGCATCTTTACAAAGCTGTACCACTGACCTTACTTTCAAAGAGGTCAGCTGATAGCTGACAATTTAAATTTCAGGAGACTCCTGGAGATTTTTCAGTCACAGGAAAACCAATGGGCATTCCCATCTGGGCAGGGCTCTAAAAATAGAGGAAAATTTGGCTGCAAAGTCAGCCCTGCATGGCTTTTGGCAAGGAAGGACTCATACATCATCACTATAGTATTGCTTTGTGATAAGGAGTTTATGTAAATGACTAGAATCAGTAGGCAGTGTGGCATACTGGATATGAGTTGGCTTCAGAGTCAGTATGAAGAGCACTATGAAGCCTAGGGCAAGTCTAGAGTTGACAAATTGCTCCTATAAAGACAGTGATGTCAACTGTAATCAAGTAGTTTTGCAAGACTGGAAATGTGTACCTTTGGTAACCTAGATAGATTTGACTGATTTTTGTTTTCCTGGCCCTTTATCAGCAAGTCAATTAGAGTAACACTGAAAACTGCTCAAGGTTCTACAGACATGGTCAGTTATATAAAATTGAGGCTTCTCTCTCTCCTGAGAATGGGCAAAGGATTTGAAAACATAACATTTCTGAGTTATAATGAATTAGGGGCATATCTACACCCAAAGAAAGATGCATCTTGCAAAAATGGGGATGTGATGAAAAAATGAAGGAAATTTTTTTAAAAATAATAACAAACAAGAAAGCTCTAGGAACTAAGTCATGTCAGCCAAAATGTACTCAAGGAAGTTATTCCACAGCCTTTGTACCTTCACAACTGTAACTGTATACCGCTACTGTTGATCTTTCTACTAGATTCTCATCATGATGCCAGCTCACAGCCATTTTCCCCATTCCAAAATAAGGCTCTTCTTTCAAGTAGGACATTTTCTGGGGATCCATGTAATTCAACAAGGTCAAATTGTAGGTTGTCCTCTTCTTGAGCTCCATATCATCTCCCATGTCCAAATCACTCTTGGAGAGTTCTGGTACCATTCCAAAGACTGTACTGTCTTCATTTTGCTCAGATTTGATCAAACGTAGCTTGTCCAAAGCCTGGACTGTATCTTTATGTAGGTAGTCATTGAGCTTAAAGAATGCTCTACAAGCTGCAAATATTTCATCTTCAGTATATTTTATGTTGGAACCTTCCACTGGCCATGGCACAGTGAAGAGTCTGCTGTTCAGATACTTATAGGTGTACCCTGGATTTCCAATAAGAAGACGAGATACTGGGGTGAGTAAATTTTTCCCTTTGATTCGGACTAGATCTTGGAATAAGCAGTCATGCTTCCGCAAGGTGAGGAAGGCTTGCTGAACTTCTTTATGTAGCAACTCAGGGATCCTACTGGCTTCTCGGAGAATCAGTTTGGAATAATTCTCCTGCCACTGGAAAAAGAAAAAATGAAAACAGAGTTTATGTATAGCTATGGATAGTATTTTTCCACATAAAATACTTCTCTTTACATGTCAGAAATCAGTATCTCTTGTGGCTTTACAGCCTAAATAATTACAATGGAATAAATGAAGGAAATGGTGAATAATTCTGTAACCAGAGTTCCCTAATCAGGCTCAGTTGATTAACAATTCTGACTATTAACAGAGTCCCTCATTACTTTGACTTCTAAGATTCTTCCCCAGTGCCTGTTCCCATTCTCTTATCTTCCAAAAGGCTCAATTTGGATACAGGGCAACAAGCAGCTTATATGCCTCACCAGACAGGCCTAATCCTAAGCAGCTATATAATTTGGAATCAATGAGAGAATCACAGAATTCAAAGGAAATTTAAAGGTTCTAGTCCATCCTCCTAATTTAAAAAAAAAAGAATCATCTCTACAACATCCCTGAAAAATGGTTATCAGCCATCTGCTTGGGGTCATATCTGACTCTTCTTCCCTCCAAACCTCTCATATTCAGTCAGTTACTAAGTCCTTTCAATTATACCCCACAACATGTTATATATTCACCATTTCCTCTCAGTTCTCACTACTACCACTCTGACATAGGTCACATTACCACCCACCTGTATTATAGCTATAGTGACCTAATCGGTCTTCCTGATTCTACAATCTCCCCATTCCAATCCATTCTTCATGTGACTGCTAAAAAACCCTTTCTCATATATTTATCTGATCATGTCAGTCCTCTTCAGTGTCTTTTTATACTGTAAGTAAAGTTCAGACTCTAAGGCACTCTACAATATGGCCCCACAATCTATCACTGGCATTGTGAAAAGAACATTGGTTTCAAGAGAAAGGTTTGATTGAATTCCAATTCAGATACTTCCTTGCTATGTGATCATAGGCAAGTCAAAGAATTTCTCAAAGCCGTTATTTTCCTTAACTGCAAAAGGGGACAATAATAATACTTACATTACTTACCTCACAGTTGTTGGTTGTAAAGTATTTAAAAAAACAATGCTATATAATTGTAAGTTATTATTATGACCTTTCTAACATTATCTTATATCACTCTCCTCCACTCACCCTAGTTTTCAGTCAGACTGAAGTATGTACTCTCTGCTCCCTAGACACCTGCTACACTCTTCTGCCTCTCTGCTTCTGTGAAGGCTGTCCTCTGGAATGTCTTCCCACTTAGAGGTAGCATGGCACTCTTGACAGTGTCCTGGATTTGGAGACAGAGGATCTGGGTTCAAACCCTGGCTCTACAACTTATTAGCAATGTGTCCTTAGGCAAGTAATTTAACCTGTCTGCAACTCCATATACTCATTGGTAAAATAAGGGGATTGTAACAGAGCCTCCAAGTTTCCTTCCAACTCTATGCGGAAGAGTTCTTCCAATTCTTCACATACAGGATTCCTTTTCAAACCCAATTTGAATGCCCCTTCCTCCATAAAGCCTTTACTGATCCACCCAGTTGGTAATGAGCCCCTTCTTGTACCTCTCACAGCACTTTGTTTTGCCATTCTTTAATATGTTTATCAAGTAATTTCATGTAGTAAAGTTATATTATTATTTCATGAGGTAACCCATTTCATTTAAGGACATATGATTATCAGAAAGATCTTCCTTATATAGCAACAAACTCTTTCACTCCCTGGTCTGAATTATGCTCTCTAGTGCTATGGAAAAAGTGCTGCCATCTTTTAAATGATCCTCCAAATATATCAAGATATGCCCATTCTCAAATAGTTGAGTCTATAGGCTGAATATCTCCAGTTCTTAAGTAAATCTTTATAAGACATGTTTTCTAGGGACCCTTCGTAATTCCATTTACCTTCTACAAAACATGAACTCCTAATGTGGTCTGGACAATACAAACAATAACCTCCCTTGATATGAATACTATGAATCTATACATACAATGCTAGTTCTTGGTTTTAGGTAGATATTATTTACCATATTAAAAAATAACCTTTTAGTTGTATTTTGTCAAAAATGTTATCTATTTTTATTATTAACATGATCTATTATGTTTATATTTTTTCCAAATATTAAGCTGCCCTGTATTTCTGGTATAAATCCAAATATACTGTCATATATAATGCTGTAAACTCTTTCCTAATATTTTAAAATTTTTGCATCAATGTTCTTTAGACATATTGCTCCATAATTTTATTTTCCTGCATTATCTCACCCTGATTAAAGTACTAGGATCATATTTATCTTGTACAAAGAGTCTAATAGGATAAATTCTTACTCTGTTTTTGCAAACAATATATTAACAGACCTAACTGTTCCTTGCATGGTTCACAGAATTCACTTATAAATCAGTTTAGGCCTATCTCCCTCATTACCTCTTCTTTGGGAATTGATTTATGGTTTAACTTCTTTTTTTGAAATTAGGTTACTTAGATTCTCTTTTTCCATTATTCTAAAGTAATCTATAATTCTGTTAATATTTATCTATTTCACTTATGCCATCAGTTTTATTGATTAAAAATTAGGCAAAATAGTTTCTAATCATTTCCAATGTTTCCTCATCCTTTATTCCCTCCGGGCTATGTTTTTGACTTTCAGGTTTTTGCCACCATGGTTCAGCTGGCTTTATACTCTGGAACTTGTCTCAGCACTTGTGGCTTTCTTGTCTTGGAACATCCCTTTGCATCTCTATCCTCCCTCTTCTTCCAGTGGTTTAGATCCTCCATTTTGAAGGAGGGTTCAGGATGACCATCTTTCATTTTGCTCCCAGATCCTCTTCTCAAGACTTGGCTACCATGCCCATTCCCAGGTATCTTCCCCCTATTGGATTTTCAGATCTCTTTTATGTATTATCTTCTATCATTAAAACATAAGCTCTATGAAAGCAGGGACTACCTTTTCTTTTTTCTTTTTGTTTGTATTTCCAGTGCTTAGCATAACACATGGTAAATGCTTAATATTTATTTACTTGTCTTAATTTGACTTACCTCTTCATCTACTTTGTGTCCTCTTTTTAAAATTTTTTAGTATGATAATTTGGTTTTCCTTTTTCCCTTAATAAAAATAAAATTAGCTACAGATTTGTCTGTTTTATTAGCTTTTAAAAAAAGGAGCTCCTAGAATTGCTTTTCAATTTAGTTTTGTCAATTTCTTATCTCTTGTTTGATTTTCAGTATTTCTATTTTTGTGTTTAATTTTTTAAAAATTATTGCTTTTTAAATTTTTTGTAGCCTTCACAATTCATTTATCTGTTCTTTTTTTTCTTTTTTTGATGAAAGTGTTTAGAGGCAAACATTTTCCACTAAGGACTCCTTTAACTGCATTCCAAAAGTTTTAGTAATTGGTCTCGTCATTTTCATAGACAAAATTATATGTTGTTTCTATGATGTGTTTGACCTATATACTATTTAAAATATTATTTAGTTTTCACTTTATTGGGAATTCTTTCATCAAATGTTCTTTATTTATTATAATTTTATTGCATTGTTATCAATGAAGTATTAAAAATTTCTGCCATTCTATATTTGCTTATGAATCCTATATGCCCTAGAACACGGTCATACACATCTAAGTAATTTGTGCATTCCTTTTGGTTCCTATTTATTAGTTGTCAGAAAGCTATAATATCTAACTTAAAAAAATTACTTAAGTCCTTATACTGCATTATTCAGTGAATACATTAAATATTGATATAATTTTATATATGATGCATTTAAGTATAGTATACTATCTCTGTTTCTATCTTTTAAACATGTTAGTCTTAATACATGTAAAGCACTCCACATGTGTTAAAAATGCTATAGTTGCTATTAGTTGCTGCTGCTTCTACTACTACTAATTCTATGAGATCATGAGTACCAACCCCCTGTACTTTTAGATTCACCTATATCATAATAAAGTCTACTCTAATCTCTTATTTGAACTCTGGAAATCTTACATTTCAAATATGTTTCTTATAAACTTTGATGGATTTTTGCTTTTTAATTCATCTGCTTCCTTCCTCAGTCTCACCTGGCTATACTACTTTGGGACTTCTCTGATTCCTCCACCATGACCCAGGAAGCTCATTATTGAGATTCCCTCAGCATTCTGTAAGATCTCATCCTCAGCCTTGGTTCTCTACACCTCATCACTCCCCTCTACCTCTCTGATTGGAAAGTGAGGCCATGACCACCAAAGCTCCATTGAAGGACAGAGCTCAGTTCAAATATATCCTCATTTCTCACCTGGCTACACTACTTTTGGACTTCTCTAAGTGACTTCTCCCCCATATACCCACATTGAATACTTTCTCATCCCCTGCCCTTGCTGTTTATCAGCTTCTTTTTGTGTAATTTCTTCCATCATTAGATTATGAGTTCCTGGAGGCCAGAGACTGTCTTTCTTTTTTTCATATTTGTATCCCCAACCCTTAATACACTGCCTGGAATAGTAGGAACTTTATAAATGTTTATTGACTATTGGCCCTCTCCCATTTTACAAGTGATTCCATTCCTTTTCTATTGACAATTATGGTTATTATTCAAGTTTTTCCCTTCTATCACATCTGCTTATTTTTTTCCCTTTTTGCTCCCTGTCTACATCTTTACAAAAAAGGAAAGGAAGGGGAGGCTAGGTGGCACAGTGAATAGAGCACCAGCCCTGGAGTCAGGAGGACCTGAGTTCAAATCTGGCCTCAGATACTTAACACAAAAACTAGTTGTGTGACCTTGGCCAAGTCACTTAACCCCAACTGCCCTACCTTCCCCCCTACAAAAAAAAGGAAAGGAAAAGGAAAGAAAGAAAGAAAAGAAAAAAAGAAAAGAAAAGAGGGGAAAGAAAAGAAATGTGATCAACAATAGTGATCTATATTTGAAAGGGTCTGGTCTTACTCCTCAGCCCTTCTCTTTACCCAACTGAGATCTTAATCATTGATTTTTACCATTTTTTCCCTCTTCATTTAATCTATGCTCTACCTGCAATAGCTGACATTTATTTTGCTTGTGACTATTCCCTCCCTAATTTTATTCTTTCCTTATTAAACCCCCTTCTCTACTTTCCCTGTCCCTATTACCTTATTGAATGTAATGTATTTCTAAGTCCAACTCAGTGTGGGTATCAGTGTTCAACTTGCCCTTGCCCAACTCAGATAAGACTGAAATTTACAAGACACCTGCTTCCCTACTGCTTCACCATGTTTGTAATTCTTCCTCTGGCACACACCCCAGTTAGGAGACCTAGTAAGCTCCTCCTTCTTTCTGTGTTGTTCCCCAGCGTATTCCTCTTTGATATCTTAAATGAACAATACAAAACCATCCCTAGGTACTGGGTTTATATTTCTTTATTCCTGCAGTCTTTGAAGACAGTAATCTACTGCTACTAGAATAATTATCCCTTGGAATAGTTCAAATTTATTTACCTTCCTAGATTTATCTTGTCTCCTTCATTTATGTTTCAAAAAATATACTTAAGTTTGGTTTTTTTTTTTATCAGGAATGCTTGAAGGTCCTCTATTCAAATAGAGGTCCACTTGTTTTTCTGTAGGTTTATATTAGGTTTTGCAGGAAAAGCTATTCTTGATTGTAAGTCTTTTGACTTTTGGAGTATATTATTCCAAGATCTCCTCCATGATAATTGCAGCATAGTCTTATATGATACTGACTGTGATTGCCAGAATCAAACTCTTTCTTCCTGGCTGCTTGCAGCATTTTTTCTTTGATTTAAAAGTAATGGAATTTGTCTAAGACATTTCTGGATATTTTCAATTTTGGGTTCCTTTTTTGAATTTTATTTTGAGATATGAATTCTTTTTCTCCTACTACTGAGAAAGAAAAACAAAAGCCATTAAATACATACATAGTGATGCAAAAAAAAATTCCCATATAGCCATGTCCAAAGATAGATATAAAAAGATCTATAGACATAGCTACGGATCTATAGCTATTGTGATATGTGTGTATGTATCTTCACTCTGAATCTTACCACCTCTCAATCTAGAAGTGAGTGGCATGTTTCCTCATGAGTCCTCTGAAATTATGGTTGTGTTGATCAGAGTTCCCATGCCTTTCAAAGTTGTTTGTCTTTACAATACTGTTGTTATTGTTATTAATTGTTCTCCTAGTTCTGCTCACTTTACTTTGCATCAGTTCATGCAAGTCTTCCCAGGTTTCTCTGAAACCATCCCCTTCATTTCAAAATAATATTCCATCCAATTCATATACATGAAGTTGTTTTGTCATTCTCCAGTTGATGGGTATCCCCCCCCACTCAGTTTCCAACTCTTTGTCACCACAAAAGACCTGCTGTAAATATTTTTTGTACACATGTGTCCTTTCATCTTGCTTTGATCTCTTTAGAGCATAGACCTAACAGTGGTATCATTGGGTCTAAGTATATACATAGTTTTAATAGATTTTTGGGACGTGGTTTCAAATTGTCATCTAGAATGGTTGAACCAGTTCATAGCCCTGCCAACAGTGCATTAATGTTTTCCCATAGTCCCTTCAGCATTTGTATTTTGTCCTTTTTTGGTCCACTTTACCAATCTGATAGGAATAAGGTGGTATCTGAGAGTTGTTTCAATTTTTATTTCCCTTCTTACTAGTAATTTATAGCACTTTTCATATGGTTGTTGATAGTTTGGGCTTCTTTCTCTGAACAATTTGGAGTTTCTTTTAGATGATTGATGGATTATTTCTATTTTTAATTTCTCCTCTATTTCTAATAGGAGCAGGCAGTTTTCTTTTATGATTATTTAAAATACAGTACTCTAGATTTTTTGTTTGGCATAGTTTACAAGGAGTCTGTGGATTTACTTTTATACTATTTTCCAGATAAGGTGTTTTTGGTAGCAGATACTTCATCTCTACTCTTTTTACTTTGTTGTAATATTTCTTGTTGCTTCAAGGAACCACTTAGTTCTCATGGCTCCATTTTATTTTTCACTACTTGAGTCATTTTTTCCACTTTTTATTCTAAGCTACTTACTCTGTTCATAAATTTTTCCCCTCTCAAGCTCTAATTTCCTTTTTTAAAAATCTCTAGCTTTAGGGGTGGCCAGGTAGCACAGCGAGTAAGTGCACTAGCTCCAGTGTCGGGATGACCTGGGGATCGAATCCGGGCTCAGACACTTAGCAACCACCCAGAAACACCTGGCCATGTAACCTTGAGCAAGTTACTTAACCCCAATTGCTTAGGGGAGGCCAGGTGGCTCAGCAAGTAAGAGCACCTGCTCCAGTGTTGGGATGACCTGGGGATCAAATCTGGGCTCAGATACTTAGCACCACACCCAGAAATAACTGGCTGTGTAACCTTGAGCAAGTTACTTAACCCCGATTGCTTTAAAAAAAAAATCTCTAGCTTTATTTCATCCATTTACTCTTGGAATCCTTGTGTTCAAGTCATTCTTCTTTTCTAAGTATCTGCTTGTACTTATTTTGAAATTAATCTCTCCTGCATTTACTTCTTTGACATCTCTTAACAGTTAACCTCTAGTATTCAATTGTATTCAACAACAGTAACAGCAGCTATCATTTATTTATATAAATATACTTAAATGCTTTAATATTTACTAAGAGCTTTACAAATATGATATCATTTTATCCTCACAACAACTCTAGTAGAGAGGTGGAATTGTCTCCACTTATTATTATCCGCCTCCTTCATCCCCAAATTAGGAAAGTGAGGTGGACTTAAGGGACTTGCCCTGCATCACACATCTAGTTAGTGACTGAGGCTATTTTGAATCGATGTCTTCTTGACTCCAGGTCTAGAACTCTAATCAATTGTGTCACTTGGATGGCTCTTCAAAATTTTGGCTGTTTATTCATACCTGCAGCCTCAGTTCCTAGATTGTGACTTTTTGCTAGCATTAGGCTCTCGTGGTCTTGTATTGGGTGGGCAAGCCTTACATGATGCTTTTCCTTATGCAATCTGAATGATGCTCTGTTTGCCCTGATGTAGTTCTAATGGAGTGGCTAGTTCCTGGATCTCCAGTTCACCATATTCAATAATCCTGTTCTGGGACAAGAAGTTGAATCCAAGGTTAAGTCTTGGCCCTGCTCCCTACCTCAATCTCGGGCATTTGCCTCAATCTCCTGAGACCCAGCGCAAATTCACCTTTGCCTCCTCTGTCTCTTCCTTATACAATCACTAACCAATTGTCCTTGTCTATAACTACAGCACTTACATGACCTGATTGGATATAAGAATTCCCTGACTTTAGGCCTCCTTTGCTTTGTCTCTACTCCTCAATCCCGTGGTGTACCTTGAAAATAATTGAAAAAATTCATACATAAAAGATTCTAGGTAACTTAGCATGCTTCCACAGCATAGGTAGCATGGATACTTCATGGAGGGCTTTAAAGCATGTACATACTGCCTGATCCTGCCCCTAGCCACAGTGATCTAACAGAGGTTGGTATTGTTTCCTGATGAGTCTCCTACAGGTAAAGGTTGAAATACTGCTGGCTTCAGATCCCATTTAGGGGAAACTATGTTATTTTCCAGGCTTGCCTGGAATACACCAGCTTACAGGGTCAATAGCCTTATAAATACCTCCTCCTGCAGGGCTGAACTGGAAAGTGCAGCTTACTGTCATTTTTCTTTGGTTCTTATGGATCATGACTTTATCACGACCCTCTTAAATCCTTGCTAGGGATTTTCTTGGGATGTTCAGACTTGCCTATCCCTTGCAACATTGTCATCTTCACCAGAAGTCCTCTCTATTTTTTCTTCCTTGTGAATTGCAAGTGATATTAAATATTAATAAAATTCAGGAAAATTCCCAAATGCTTACCTTCTCTGATCCAAAAGTCTAGGTATTAATAGCTGGAAATATCCTTTAAAATATCATATTTAAAGTTATCTTCACCGTTAAATGAAAACCCACACCCTGCTTGATACCATCCAAAAGACACAGACATCATGGAATTTGCCCTCTAAGAATTGATAAATATACATTCGTCCATCAATCATCCATTAAAGAAATATAACAAGTACATGCCAGGGCTGCCAGCATACTACAACTTTAAAACTGATCTTTAAAAAACACCTCCCTTTAAAACAGGTAAATATCACAAACTCTAATCAGTGTATTAGTTCAGTGAATATTTATGAAGTGCTTGGGTGCAAGGTGCAGGGTTAGGGGCTGGCAGATATAAAAAAAGTGGCCTATTAATTGGCACCCTATACTCCTAGTCTCTCTACTGTTCAATTCAGCCTCTGCAAAGCTGCCAATATTATCTTATTGAGGCCTAGACCCCACCATGTCACTTTCTTGCTCAAAAATCTCTGGTAGCTCCATGCTATATCTAAGAAAAAATATGAAGTCTTCAGCCTACAATCTAAAGCCATTACCAATCTGTCTCCAATCTACCTATCAGAATAATTTTGTATTACTCTTCTCATACTCTGTACATTCCAGCCAAACTGGCCTACTGTTTCTCAAAAAGGACATTCCATCTTCCCTCTATATGCCTTTACAAAACTATCCTGACCTCTCCCAAGTTACCAATTATCTCTTCATTGCCAAATGTGGTGATCTTTTCTTAATCTCATGCTTCTTGACCTCTCTGTAGTATCTGACACTGTTGATCATCTCCTCCTAAAAACTTTCTCCTTTCCAGCTTTTCATAACCCTTTTATCTCTTGGTTCTCCTCCTACCGTCTGACCATTTTTTGTCTCTTTTGCTGTACCTTCATCTATGTCAAACCCATTAACCTCCTCCAAGGCTTTCCTAGGTCCTTTTATCTTTAGTGTCAATACTATCTCATATGGTGACTTCATCAGCTCCCATTGATTCAATTATTGTCTCTACACAGATGATACCCAGATGTACAATTCTATTCTCTTTCCTGAATACTAGTCATGCATCACCAACAGTCTATCTCAAACTACATTTCCCAAAGGCATCTCAAATACATGTGCAAAATAAAACTCATTTTCCCTCCCACCCAACCCCACCCCAATATCTTCTAAACTTCACTTTTACTATTGAGTACCCCACCATCCTCCCTGTCATCTAGGTTTACAACCAAAGTGTGATCCTTAACACTTCACTCTCCTTCACCCCATCTATGTAACCCATTGTCTTCACAATGTACAACCTTCACAACATCTCTCATATGTGTCCCTTTTTTTCCACCTCAACTGAACTACTACTGCAACAGCTTTGGTATCCCTGCCTAAAGTCTTTTTCTCCTCCAATACTTCTTCTCTTCAGTTGAACAAAGTAATTTTCCTAGAGCACATGTTTGACCATGTCATTCTTCCTATTCAACAAACTCCAGCTTTCTATTACCTCTAGGATCAGATATAAAGTTTGCTGTTTAGAACTTAAAGCTTTTTATAACCTGTCCCCATCCAGCCTTTCCTGTCTTCTTACACTTCACTTGTCTTCATATACTCTACAACCTGATACAATGGAATTGTTGGTTAATTTTACTGACTTTCTTCATCTTTGTTCAAAAGAAAAATTCTTCATTATAATGGTAGCTTTCTGAGAGGGAGAAGGAGAGTATACAGGGGAAATTCTAGATGATTTAAAAGCAAAAAAAAAATTGTGTTATTTTTAAAAGGCAACTATTGATTCATTTCTTTTTTTTTTTAAAGCAATTGGGGTTAAGTAACTTGCTCGAGGTTACACAGCTAGTTATTTTTTGTGTGGGTGCCAAGTATCTGAGGCCGGAACCGATCCCAGGTCTCCCAATGCTGGGGCCAGCACTCTTACTCACTGCACCACCTGGCCGCCCCTTCATGTCTGTTTTCATATCTTCAAAGTAGTACATGGAGAGTTAATACTAAAGGTCATCAACCCACCATGTTATGAACTAGTCAATTCACTGGAAAAAATGAAATAAAATGCAAACAGAACACCTATCAAGGTTTCTCTTTTATCGTTCCAAAACCCACAAAAGACCACGATATCAAGCTGCACTAATATCTAATCACTTTAAGTGCACCTTATATAATGTGTAAAGCTTCTACACAAAACTTCAACAGGAGTAAATCTATTCTCTTAAAAGTAAAGTAAAAATGCTTTTTAATGACATAAATAAACACAAAGTTCAAACCCAAGTCTTGGATATTTGGCCAGAGGAATGCCACTTCACCCACCAGCCACAAGAAGTGAAAATTCAGGCAACCCAACCTTTAATAACTGGTCGGGGATCAGGGATACCATTAATTGCTCTAGGATCAATGTCAGACCCCAAGTTCAAGGCTTCTTCAGGAGAGATTCATGGACCCTTTGTGAAGAATCAAACAGAGAAAACTAAACCAGGAAGAAGCTCTGTCTTATCACTTGTCATTCCACCTTCCTAAAAGGAGAGAGAAGCTAGTTGCAGAAATAGCTGCCTACAAAAAGGAAGAAGGAAAAATAAAACGGACTAGTGAGGACCTTTGCAATCTTCCTTTGAATCCAGGAAAAGCAACTTTGCATCTCATATAGTATGAATACTTTTGATTCCTTTATCTTAGCAATAAAAAACTCAATCTCTAGAATGGTATTTGTTTCCTTTTCACTGCCCAATGGGAAATCGCTTCCACTATATCTTCAAGCTCTGTGCCAAATACCTATATTTCTTTGCAATTCTTTTGTATCATCTTAAGGAAAAGCCAATCACATCACAATTGGGGTAGGTTAAAACAAGGACTTCAGAAGTTCATTTCATTTGGGAGACTTCTCAGCTTCATGCAGCTGTAGGTTGAGCCACAGAGAGTGTTTAGAACATTAGTCTTGGGATGGCTGCCAAGTTGCAACCATTTTACAGCTAAAATGGTGTCAAAAATGTTATAACTAATATGGTGCAAATTGCCATAAAGTATAAAATGCAAAACACTGCCAGCAAAATTCACCTGGAACCAGTCTAAGAAAGCATTCTCCTGAAATCAGAGCATCTTTCAATAGAGTACTGTTCCCCACCAGCAACAGGAATATGTTATATCTTATTCTCCTTTTTCCCTGTACCTTATATCTGGGTCCTGAAGTCAGTTCAAGATCTCTATTTTATTTTACCCTACTTTGAACTATTATGCTGAGTATCCCTTTTCACTGAGTCAGTTTTAAGTATTTATTACTTTGTCCACTTAGATTTTCCTACAGGCAGAATTCTCCAAAAAGCACTATTTACTATGAAGAAGACAATGCAAACATTTATATAAAATCATAGGTTCTTAACCTTTATTTTGTATCATGGACCCTTCTACCAGTCCAGCAAAACCTATGGACTCATCAAAACAATGCTGTTTTGTTTTTATTTTTTAATTCATAATTGACTAAACTTCATCCAGAGGTTAATGAAAATAAGGCTATAATTAATTTTCCATCCAAGATCAGAGACCCTCAAAATTTAGTGTGGACTCCATGTGAAGAACCCCTAGTATAAAAGTTGAAATTTGACTAAAAAATAAAATAAAATAAAATACTTTAGAGAGTCTAATGTACCACCCTAGCACTGAGTCACTGACAAGATTTGGCCACAATGGCCAGTGGAACCTAAAAAACACTTCATGCTATTTTATAAACTGCATTCATTTTATGGAATCTTCTATAGATCTTAAGAGGTAGATTATGTCCATTGACAGTCATTAATGTAATTACGTGATTGTATGTTTCCTAGAAGAATTTTAATGGGATTTTCAAAACATTCTACTAAAATTTTTTGAAGTTCTGCCAACAACCATTCCAAATCACTGTGTAACTTTTAATGTTCTACACTTTCCTGACCAAACTAAAGGCTAAACCTTTTAATCTGATGTGGCCAGCTAATTTATAGTGTAAATTGTTTAGTCTTGAGAGGTAATATGGCCTACTGGATAGAGGGGCAGCCCTGGAGTCAAAATTCAGGCTTAAATCTTTCTTCTGATACATAGCAGCCAGGAAACCAAAGGCTTTCCTTTTGCCCCCAATAAGCAACTTTCTATCACTCTAAGTTATAGATGACCTGCTGATGTGCATGGAAATTTCTTTTTAACACATTCACTGTTGTTGTTCAGTTGTTTTTCACTTGTGTCTGACTCTTTGTGACTCCATTTGGGGTTTTCTTGGCCAAGAGCCTGGAGTGGTTTGCCATTTCCTTCTCCAGTTCATTTTACAGATAAGGAAACTGAGGCAATCAGGGTTAAATGACTTGCCCAGAGTCACACAACTAGTAAGTGTCAGAGGCCAAATTTGAACTCATAAAGATGAGTCTTCCCGACTCCAGGCCCTGTGCTTTCTGTGTCACCTAGATGCCCTAAGCATTTTTAAGCACAAACTATGTGCCAGGTACTAAGCTAAACCCCTTTATAAAAATCATCTCATTTGATGTTCACAACAACTCTGGGAAGTAGGTGCTGTTGTTGCTCCCATTTTATAGAAGAGGAAACTGAGGCAGAGGCTATGTGAATTGTCGCCGGTGACACAGCTAGTGTCTAAGGTCAAATTTCCTGACTGAATTAATAGCTCTATCCATCATGCCACTTAGCTATCTCTAAAATTTCCGCACTCAGGGGTCCTCCACATTAATGAAAATACAGATCTAGTTTCCTACTCCCTAAAAAAGTGCTTTGTCTTATCTAAAAGCTACTTAACATTCTGTACATTTCTTAAAACGCTGTAACAATGATAGGACCAGAAAAGTCATATATGTTTTGGCATTTTCTTTACTAGGGTAGGGATATATTAGCTAACTTCACAGTGTTATTAGTACAATGATAACCATTAAAGATGCAAAGAGGAGCCTCCAATGGGGTGAGTGGATCATCCACAGAGAACTTACATAAATACTTGGACAAGGATCTCTCAAAGTAAGAAGCCCTGTGAGATTCCCTCTCAGTTAAATATAAGCTCCTTGAGGGTGAGACTGTTTAATTAATGTTTGTCTTTGTATCATCAATGACTAGCACAAAGTTTTGTATAGAGATGTTTTTAAGATGCTTGTTGAATGCATAAATTAAAGAATGAATGGTTTGGAAGAACTGAAATACAAACCAGTAGAGTGACTACCAACCCTGATAAGATCCTGGATCCACCCAAATATCTAATTAAGATAATTATCTTAAGAATAACACAACAGGGGCGGCTAGGTGGCTCAGTGAGTAGAGCATTGGCCCTGGAGTCAGGAGGACCCGAGTTCTGTTCCAGCCTCAGACACTTAACACCCACACAAAAATACTAGCCGTATAACCTTGGGCAAGTTACTTAACCCCAATTGCCCTCCAAAAAGAAAAAAAAAAAAGAATAGTACAACACATGTTCCCTCCATTGGTTATAATTCTTCTTTACAACTTGACTAATGTTTAATGTGAAGGTATTTGCAGAACCTATATCTGATTGCATGCCGCCATGGAGAGAGAGGGGAGGAGAAGGAGGGAGAGAAAATTTGGAACTCAAGGGATTGTGGAACTGAATGTTTTAAACTAAAAGTAAATAAACAAATTTTTAAAAAAAAAAGAATAACACAACAGAGTCAGAAACACAGATTCAAAGACAGGAAGATCTTGGTCCCCAACTTTAGGTGGCTTTCATTCTAAAGACAGATAGCCCAGTTACAAAGTTTCTGGCAAACCTATAATGCCATGAAAATAAAATTTTTTACAAACATAAATCACCACTCCAAAGCTTTAAGAGATATATTTTGTTGCTTTCTACATAGATGAAAGAATGCTCAAACATTATCTTTGTAACTCTGTACTTATACTTAACAGACACAGTGTTGGTTCAGCAGAATGGTTTTATTTTCTTTTATATTTTGTTATAAATTATGATAGTTTATGACAGTAATGATCATATTTTGGAAGAAGGGAATGAGAAAATAATGGAATGATCATAGTATAAAAGATTTAAAACTGGTAAGGACCTTAAAGGTTATTACATAATCCAAACCTCTCATTTATAGATTGAGAGGTTGACTTGCCTAAGGTCACATAGGTACCAAGCAACACAAGCAAGACTTGAACAAAGGTTCTCTGGCTCCAAATTCCGTATTCATTCCACTGTACCCACAACTACCTCTTGGAAGGTAGATTCAAGGACAGTAGAAGAAAAAATGTGGAGAAAGGAGTTTTACCCCAGAATCCCCTTTCCTCCACAACTACCTGCCTCTTTTATCTACATTCTTTTAAGATCCTACTATAATCAGAGTACAAGATAGAGAGAAAAATACTAGGAATCTGGAGATCCAGGTTCTACTCCCAGATTTGCCACTCATTAATTCTTACAACTTCTCTGGACAAGTCATTAAGCCACTATAGGTACTAGTTTCCTTGTGACCTCTTCTTAAATCTGACATTCCATGGCTCCAGATCTTTATTCTTATCACATTCCATTTAATTGAACATGTATTGATTAAGCTCCTACTTCTGTGCAAAGCCCTAGGACTCCAAAGACAAAAAACAAAGCAAGTCTCTGCCCTCAAGGAAATCACAGTCCAAGCACATAACTATAATCACACAAAATGTGATTAAGATACATTACCAGCTGGTGGAAATCAGCATCTTTGGGGGTTAGATAAGGAAGCCATCTGTTTCCAAGTTCTTTAAGAAGCTTCTGCTTCTGTTAAAAAAAAAATACATATACATACATTATTCAGGAGGAAAAAAAAATATATATATATATATAAAAGGGGAAGAAGAAATGTTCTTCTTAGCCAAGAAAATACCCCAATATATCAAATACTTCAAAGTGATCTATTATTTCATCAGAATGGGTATTCTTTTCATTGACGATATTCACAACCGTTCTGTGCTTCAGTGAATGGTCTCATGCAATGTTAAATATAGGGTCAAAATTTTCATGACCTTGGATAACATTTTGTTGATGAGCAACCATCAAATGTTTTCTAGGCTGATCCTTGAATGACAGACACATAGTCTACTAGTGTACCCAGATGTGATATCTATGCAGCATGGCAAGAGCTGCTGGGACTGGCACTTCACTGATGTGCACTTAAAGAATCTAATACCACCTCCAGTCACCTCCATAGCAAAAAGGAACTGCAGCAAGACTTTAGTTGAAAAGCAAAGCAAAATAGCAATAAAACATTTATTATAAGAGCATTTGAGCATAGGAGGGCAGCCTCTACTTTCCCCAAACCACTGCCACCTGAAAAATGCATCAACAAGTTCCTTGTAAGCAGCTCTCCTGCCAGCAGTCTACTGCCCTTATTACCTAAATCAAAATGGCAAGAATATCAGCCAGAATACACACAAGAAATCGAAAGAACTATAAAACAGCCTCTCTCCATCAAGAAAGACCAATTAGTAAATTGTGGTTTTTTTGTGTACAGGCCTATTCTAATTATGCCTAATTAAGGCACTCTGCAACAGGAAAACATTTTACTCAAGTGGCAAACAGTCTTCAGTGACTAAGAGCTGATACAAGTCTTGGTTAAATAAACAATTAGCTTAGATAATAAAAGTACAAACTGCAGCACAGTCCAGGAATCTGTTGATGGGTTTTTTTTTCCTGCTTTGAAAATTAGCTGGGTTTTGGTTCGGTGATATCCGCATACATAAAGACATGAATGAATGTACAGAGATGCACCTTTCAAGCATTATGCAAACTGTCCCTAATGAATTCGCTATGTAATCATCATTTTTTTCCTTCAAAGTCTTGAAAACCAGCATTTTCTTAGAAATCTACAAGTAGTTCCTAGTCCTTATCACAAACTAAGCACACAAAGATGATTTATAAAAGCCAAAAAAGGAAAAACATAATCCATCTGAACACTTGGATACGTCAAATGCGAGAGGTTTACATTCCTTAAAATATTTCCCACCCTATAAACACTGCCTTAGCACATATTTATGGGTCTCCTTCAATGAGGTTAAATATGTATATATGGTAGCACACATAGGAAAGGGTCAAAAGAGAATTTACACACCATCCCCCAAAATGAGGTTAAATAACAGTGAACCTTTCACAAGGGTTAACAAGTGCCAGTGGAGGTCAATTCTCAGTTCATAATTCATGCTTCAGTTAAAATAATTCCCCCAAAAGCTTATCAGCTAACTCACAATCAGCTCATCAGAGAAGTACATATTATTCCAACTTGGAGGGCTCACTTGAAAGGATAAGTTGAAAGTGCAGATTACAGTTTCTACTACATAGAAGTCAGAATATGAAATGGCCTACTGGATCTGGGAAATGTCAATATCATAAGGATAATTATACAATGCACTACAATAGAAATAGGGTCAGCAAAACTTCCAATTCGTCTGCATAACTGAGACTATTACTGTATATCAACATTAACTGTAATTCACTCACTGACTAAAGTGTCAAGGAGAGTGCTAGAATTTATAAACTAGGAATGGGCTCTGCTCTCTCTGTCCCTCATTTTCTTTAAGGGCATGGAAATCTTGGTGAAATCAAGGGCAAGGCAAATTTTCAATGTCAACTGACCATTTAATTAGCATACTATATGACTGCTTAAAGAAAAAGTTCATTATTTTCTTAACATGGAATTCATAGTAAAGACAAAGAGAATACGAGGGTTGTTTGTTTGTTTGTTTGTTTAAGCACACTCTTTCAACAATGAAGCCTTTATTTGGGGAAACATCTGAAACACAGGCTAGCAAACAGAAGGGGGAAAAATCTGACAATTTCTTTGTCTGTGTCAAATGCCAACCCCTGGCAAACACACACCACATTAAAATGCACTCTTGAGTGTAGGTAGGAGCTCACATTTGATTGTCAGATCTGGCTAACTGCTGCTCCTCAGCTTGATGTACAGATAAATACACACAGCTGGGCCTTGCAGCATACTGCTCTTCTCATATACAAGAAGCTGTCACACAGATGTCAAATACATCAAGCTACTCACAAATTCCACACACAAAACCAGAGAGAAATCAAAGCCTCAGCTCTACCACCTGGCTAGAGTTGAGGTAGAAGGCCCTATCTGCCAGGACGACATCCCACCACATCTCCAACAGGTAAAGGAGGCAGCAAAGATCTGACATAAAAAGCATCTTAACTCCAAACTCATAACAGATTTTAAAGTCAGATGTCAGAAACTTCAGTTTTAATGCTTAGTCCCTGGCTCAAAAGGCAATCTAGGGAAAGTAAGAGGGGACTCTGTATCTCACTTTCCTTACCTATAAAATGGGGATATATGATTTGGAAAAAGATTATCATGTATTCTATGAAAAGATACAACATATAATGACCCCTAAAAGAACTGTTTTAGGCTTTAATCTATTTAAAAAACAAAAATTCTGAGCTACTTTACAACCCTGAAGACATCTAGAATTCATTAAAATCATTTGTTTTTTTTTATTCTAAGTATTCAAAATTTTCTTTTAGAGCTTCTATATTTCCTTCTAGTTGTATGTGTTTGTATTTTTAAAGGCAAAGAGCTGTTACTGTTAGTCTATTCCTACCCAAAACATTCTAAGAAAAGCTTTTCTTCTGGAGGATGATACCAATTCATTCATTCCTTCACTGAACAAATACATCTAGTATCTACTATATGGCACTATCCTTGAAAATATGCAGGATACAAAATTTTCAGGGCCCCAGAAAAACTTCTAATTACAACCAAGCTCAACCCTTCCGAGATGAAATGGACAGTAAGCAGACCCCTAAGAGGACCTCAGCAGAGCCTCTTAGCACTATGCCTTGAAACAGGGGTTCAAGCCTGGTATCCATTAACTTTTAAAACAATATTTTTATAACTTTATTTTAATATAATTAGTTTTGTTTTATAACCCTATGTATTTTATTTTAGTGCATTTAAAAACGTTATTCTAAGAAGGGCTCTATAAGTTTCAGTAGACTGCGAAAGGGAAAGAAGAAGGGAGGAAGGGAGGAAGGGAGGGAGGGAGGGAGGGAGGGAGGGAGGAAGGAAGGAAGGAAGGAAGGAAGGAAGGAAGGAAGGAAGGAAGGGA